>NC_087212.1:36589938-36612438 GCF_015104395.2 Macrobrachium nipponense
GCTTGTAAGACAAATGGAGTCAATTATGAGCTCATGTACGTACATGAACTTATCATACATATGGAGTCAATTATGAGCTCATGTACGTACATGAGCTTATAATACAAATGGAGTCAATTTGGGGTCAGGGGTGCCACGCCCCCCCAGAAAAGAGAGTGGAGGTTTGAAAGATGGTTTTATTCCCTTATAGTTATGTGACGTCACAGGGGTTAGAAAAGTGGAGTCGATTTGGGGTTAGGAGCCACGCCACGCCCCCCTAATATGAGCTCATGTACGTACATGAGCTTGTAAGACAAATGGAGTCAATTATGAGCTCATGTACGTACATGAACTTATCATACATATGGAAGTCAATTATGAGCTCATGTACGTACATGAGCTTATAATACAAATGAGTCAATTGGGGGGTCAGGGGTGGCCAGCCCCCCAGAATAGTGGAGTCTATAATGGGGTCAGGGTGGCCACGCCCCGCCAAGAATAGTGGAGGTCTATAATGGGGTCAGGGTGCCAACACCCCCCAGACAAGTGGAGTCTTATATGGGGTCAGGGTGGCCACACCCCTTTTGGGGGTTTTGGGGGTTGCCCCGCCCATTTTTAGGCATCACGTACTACATGAGCCAATCAGGAGGGGGGAGGGGGGTAGCCACGCCCCTTTGGGGGTTGGGGGGGGGTGGGGGGCGGGGGGCGGGGCTAGAAAAGTGGGAGTCTATATGGGGTCTTTTCCTCTACTCAGAGTTACCAAGTACTCTGGTATTTAATGAAACGAAATGTATGTATATACCTAATTATTTGTAGCAGCATAATCAATATATTATTACCTCAGCACTATTACTTTTAATCAATAAAATACCCCAACCAGAATAAGAACTACAAATAGAGAGAGAGAGAGAGAGAGAGAGAGAGAGAGAGAGAGACTGAACTTTTCAGCCCATTCAAAGCAAGAGGAGTAGGCCTCATCTTGTATCTGAAAAAACTCTCTAGAATGAAGTAATGAAACGAAACTGAGAACCATTCTAGTAAAGCTTTTTCAACTTTTTCCCCCAGGGCAATGTATAATGAAGGTATTCTATCCACACATTTTACTACACACACACACACACACACACACACACACACACACATATATATATATATATATATATATATAATATATATATATATACACACACATACATACATACATACATTTAACTTCCAAGTAATACCACACACGAATATACATCAGGAAACATAAACAATATGTATTTTAAGTACTGTTCGCAAATGGGGGTGACTTCGGAGGAAAAATAAATTTTTCTCAGTCATAATCACGCTTACCTTTAATATTACATCAACGCTATACACCTAAAGAGAACGTTCATTAATACTACATCGAAACCTCACTGCCCTTGAAACGCTCTCCACCAATCACCTTTACCTTACTCGTATTCTGAATGAAATGGAGAGATTAGTCTAGTGTCATGTGACATGCGAATGAACCATGAGGCCAAGATTGACAGTTTACCTTCATACATTCATAAAGCAGGTATCACAATCGCTGCTGAGCTACGGGCACTGAGGAATGTTTGTTTGTTTCTATGGTGTTTTTACGTTGCATGGAACCAGTGGTTATTCAGCAACGGGACCAACGGCTTTACGTAACTTAAGAACCACGTCGAGAGTGAACTTCTATCATCAGAAATACATATCTCACACCTTAATGGAATGCCCGCGAATCGAACTCGCGGCCACCGAGGTGGCAGGCCAGGACCGTACCGATCACGTCATTGAGGCGCTTACTGAGGAATGTGACGAATGGACTATTGTACAACACAGAAATAAAAATATACAAGTGAAAATTAGGTCTCTTGAGGGTAAGGGTAAGAAGTAAAGTTACGAGTATAGAAATAACCATAAACAAAGAGGCAAAACAAGAAAGACGTCGATGTTTGGAGACTTCTCAAGAGGGGAGGAAGGCAACCCATTCAAGATGACATGGAGAGAAGAGAACGTGTGACAGGAAGAGAATCCTATACTGACAACAGTTGGGATGGAGGGATGATAGTAAAGGGAGATACGAGAGCGCTTGGATATGATTTTTTGAGATGAGATATGACTTATACAGGTAAAGGAAGATACAACAAATAAAGTACACATTATATATATGTAACCTAAGGTTTACGTATTGGTAACATTTACAACACTGATTATAAGCTACAAACTGTAAATCCTTTAGACTACTACATACGTCGTACCTTTAGCTTTCGCTCGCCACAAGGAAGTAGTATAAAATTCAAAAGGATTACGATCTATTATAGAACCGGTAATTGCGTACACGCTTACGAACAGATCTAAAGAAGTCAGCTGTCGATAGCCATTAGTGAACGACATGACTGTCCACATCGCCTGTGTCTTCCGGTCGCGTTGTGTCATATCTCAAAACCACGTGTGCCTACAAATGTTCTAAACCAAATATCTTGATACGGTTATACTAAAAATTCAGCATCAACAACCCAGGAGCTCAGTTCTTAATATAGCTTCATCATCCCGGCAATTCTACAAAACACCTGTTCCGGAAGTCATACGAATCCAGATATATTGGGAACCGTGTGAACTCCTGGTTATTGCCAGAAAGCCTGCTTCCTTTCATCTCAAGACTGGAAAAAACTGAGAGAGAGAGAGAGAGAGAGAGAGAGAGAGAAGAAACGAGAAGAGAGACGAGAGAGAGAGAGAGAGAGAGAGAGAGAGAGAGAGAGAGAGAGAGAGAAATAATTCTAAATGGAACATATGGAAATGGCAGACATAGCCCCAGTAACAGGTCGATTAAGAATCTTGTAAATTACAGCATTAAGAAGAGAGGAGTGAAGTAGCGAGTAGGGATTTAGCAAAGAGAGGCTTCTGAGAACTATCAATAGCAGTTCCTGAGGGAAGATGGCCAGATAAGGGTACGTAAGCCATACTGATAATCACAGAGAAGGCAGAGTTATTCCTAGATGTGGTAGAAATAATAGTTTTAGGACGTTCGTTGGATGGATATGAGAAGTCGCCCTTTTTTTAAACAGCTTTTACAAGTGTGAGTTTCAAAGGTGCAGGATAAACACCAGAGTTTAAGATGAAGTTAAACTTGCCTGAACCCCGCCCCCACACAAATTAAAAAAAAAATAAATAAAAAAAATCAATACCAACGCGCCTAGATGAAATAGCCTAGATATTTTCCCCAGGCATAAACAAACATAAATACACACATTTAAAAAAAATTATACATACATACATATACGTATATATAGAAGTATATATAAAATTTACTTGAAAAAAATGGGTTACTATATTTATTTTACAACCATATTAAATTAAGAACAAAAGGCTCCAAAAGCAAGTGTGCTCTCCAACACAGGCTACACAACAAAGCCCCACCGCCGATAGCATGGAAATAAATATGAGGCACATTAAGATGATGACGGCGTTTTATACAATACGGTTCCAACGACTAAAAAATATTGAAAGGGTTATCCAGCAAAAAAAAAAAAAAAAAAAAAAAAAAAAAAAATTTATGTACTAAAAAACATCCCCATTACGAAAAAAAAAGAAGCGGTTGAATTTAGGAACAAAGACCCTAACGACCAGGAAATTCATCTCTCTCTCTCTCTCTCTCTCTCTCTCTCTCTCTCTCTCTCTCTCTCTCTTAAAAAAAAAATTGCAAAGCAGACGGCTTCCTCCCTGCCACCCTTCCATGATATCCCCAGCCCTACTTATCGCTACTCTGCTTCACAAAGTCAACCTCAAAAGAGGAGGAGGAGGAGGAGGAGGAGGAGGAGGAGGAGGAGGAGGAGAGGATGGGGGGAGGCACAGTCGAAAGGATGGGGATGGAGTACTCAACGAATGAGGATGGCTGAACGAACACTCACCTACTTGAACATTCTCTCTCTCTCTCTCTCTCTCTCTCTCTCTCTCTCTCTCTCTCTCTCTCTCTCTCTCTCAAAACGAATAACACAGAAAAAGGAATGGAAGGCGCTAGTACAATAGGATTAGTGATTGATTTATTGAACGCACTGGCGATACAAGAGCACAAGGTCGTCAACTGGAAAAGGACAAAGCCAACGATATATACCGATGATACGGACGTTCATGGGAGTTTACATATACGTACGTACGTACGTACGTACATACATATTATATTATTATTATTATTATTATTATTATTATTATTGACAATTAAAAGCCACAATAGTGTAGAAAATATATTTACTATGTACAGGGTTAATAATGACAAGGACTGAAGAAGGATACGGAGCAGTATCCGAAAGTCTCGCCTTGTCATTTTTAACCGTGTACATAAATATACTTTTAACACTACTCTGGTGGCTTTTAACAGTCAATACTAGAGCCTCGTTACAGGGGTTTCTTAGTTCATTATTATTATATTAGCTCCTTGCAACGAAAAGACCCACAGCGAAATTCCACCAATAACGTATTCCTTAATCTTCATCTTCCACAAATCTCCAATCACCTTCAGTCTCCCTTTTCTCATCCAAGTATGTCTGGGTCTTCCTTCCAAGTCTCCTGGTGCTTGCAGGAACCCAGCTGGCAATCACTTACCATCCCCCCAGTGGTTGAGTGCAGGACATGTCCAAGCCATCTCCGTCTTGCTTTCATCATCTCATCTACATAAATATTTGCTTTCATCATCTCATCTACATAAATATTTGCTTTCATCATCTCATCTACATAAATATTTGCTTTCATCATCTCATCTACATAAATATTTTCACAATTTCCTTATGGTATCAGTGCTAAATCATTCAACAATGCCCTTCTGTAATTAATTTCCAGTACACAATATTCTCATTTAGTCCCTTAAAAAACAGCTTCTCAGCTTCTGTTATTACACAACTAACTCTCTCTCTCTCTCTCTCTCTCTCTCTCTCTCTCTCTCTCTCTCTCTCTCTCTCTCTCTCTCTCTCTCCTCTCTCTCTCTCTCTCTCTCTTATTCATTATCTTATGCTTCTGCACACAGTCTTCCCTTGAGTCTTGCTATGACACCTCAATCAATTTTCACCCGCGATTTATTGTGTCGGTTGACCCTAAATACCAACCGTTAGTTGACTGATATAGGTCACAGTCGGGTTCGACGATATAGATATGGTTATCCCATCGCAAAAAAAAAACTCTCTGTAAACCAAAAGGTTAACCTCTATAGCCATTCCTTCAAAGCAGAAAAGGCGCATACCTAAATGAAGAAATACAAAGTACTGAAAATCCACAGCAATGAAGATTAGTCCATGCCATCCATATACACACGTATCTATATACTGTAACAAACAGCATGATCTAACAGAGTAGATCTACCCCTTCCTATCTACAATTTAATCTAAACAGGGGTCTGCGTTTGCGTTATGTGGGTCTTTGTAAGAGCTCTTGAGTGTGGTTGGTGTGTGTGTGTGTGTGTGTGTGTGTAAACAAACATACATACACACATTTATATACAGAAAACACAATATAAAACGTCGTAGAAATATGTTGTACATATGCTCATGTGTACATACATGTGCAAGAAACAAAGACCACAGTCTCTGAACCCTCAGAGCCAAAGGTATAATTTACTGAAATCAATATGATCCATGAATCATATCAATTTCAGTCAACCGCAATGACTGAAACTTGGGCAATTCACGTACAACACAGCTGAAACAACTTCAGGAAACTAGCCTGTGCGCCTCACCCATTTCCATGAAAAATGGCTTACAGAAGATATATATATATATATATATATATATATATATATATATATATATATATATATATATATATATATATAAATATCTAGTTATACATGCGCAGGCAAATTAATATACACCAAGCATATTGTGTTTGCATATTAAACTACCGAGTATAAACTCAAAAGCCCTTAAAACTACTTAATGTGGAACTAAAAAAAAAAAAAAAAAAAAAAAAAAAACATACACGTAGACCCTCTAAATTAATCCTCCTCGCCATCGTCAGCATAATTCTCTCTTTCTCTCTCAACAAATTCCAAGTGAAATGAAACAGATCAATAGAATACACAACCTCTTACGTACTAATACCCAGTCCTCTTCAAAGAGATTTCGACGTAGCGGGCGCGTGCACGAGAGAGAGAGAGAGAGAGAGAGAGAGAGAGAGAGAGAGAGAGAGAGAGAGCAAACAAACTTGATTTAATTGGTGCAACGCTGAATAAAAAATAAGAATTGAATAATATTATTCTCTCTCTCTCTCTCTCTCTCTCTCTCTCTCTCTCTCTCTCTCTCTCTCCCTCTCCAGACTGTTTGCATCCAAAACAAAAACACTAATTATATTTGCCCAGGCAGCTCACATTTAAAAGTGAAGTCGAGAGATTAAATATAAACTCCTTTCTTTATGCATTTGTAGGCAGTTGGATGGGGGGAGGGGTTATGATCTCCTCCCCCTAGAAAAAAATCCTCCAGCGCTGCAGCTCACGTTTCCTCGGTCTTAAGAGCAGATGATGATGATCAAGGCATCAGAAAGGCTTCCGAGCATGGGCCATAAAATAATTCATTAACCTTCTTGAAGTCGAAATCAAGACATGACTGGTAATTCAGATAAAAGACAGTCATCACACAAAGCAATGCATGGATGGTCTTGTCGATCTAAATGATGCCAAAAAGAGATCTAGGATTTTATGAAATTTAGGCTGTCAAGCCAAGCACCCAGGCACTTTCGGCCATTTCAGAGCTTAAGACTGTATATATATATATATATATATATATATATATATAATATATATATATATATATATATATATATATATATATAAAGGAGTGGGGGTTGGAGTGGCTGGACAGCAAGATTGAGAGAGCCATAAAATAAAGGGAACGAAGTACAAGGCTCTAAAGGCGGAACGGGGAGAACGCCCCACTGCACTTAGTAATGGTTAGAGAAGTCAGAGAGGAACACTGATGAAAAGAAGTGGGAATGGACGTACGGTAAAAGGCTAAAAAGTGAGTAAAGCTAGGAGCCGATGGGAGCTGCTAAAACCCTCCAGCAATGCCTACAGTGCACCGCGTGATGATGCTAAAAATGCCCTTTTTAAGCAGTGCCATAATAAATGAATGGTTATACAGAGGTACCCGAGACAAGAGTCCCAGTGCAAAACACTACCTAGATACTCTACACAGTAATATCAAACCTCACATCCGTAAGCAGATATATCACATTTTGGTCTTCTGTCGAGTAAGCACTGAACAATCAGCCAATCGAACGAATACCACAAAAATCTATCACGGAGTAGTCGGCGTGGAGTTAACAGACATAATTCATCAGTTCTGAAATATTATATGCTTCTTTGGCTGAAATAATTTAATTCATTTCGCTGACTTATAACCCACTCTTTCCCTCGTTCTCTCTCCCCTTGCAGGAATAAAAATTTTTCGGTATGCATTAACCTCTTAGAAACCCTCCCACGTTGCAGAAGAACCAGAGAGAGGCCATCTTAAGACTCAGCTGCTACAAATCCAAGATCCTACGCCTCTGCGTTACGATCGAAGAGCATCTGCAGACGTGAAAACAATGGCCCAATTCATACAGGGCCAGTAAGTCCCATACAAAGCAGAAGGGGCTGCTATAGGGAACCGTGTTCGTCAACGCGCAATTGTTTACTTCCTTGTTGCTCAGTCAACCAGTTTACGTTCCAACCCGGCAACTAATATTAATGTCTAAAAAATAAAAAAATAAAAATCGGGAGTGGGGGAACTGCCCTTGCCCACGGTCCGATAAAACGGGGTGTAATTTACATAAGGTTAGGTTAGGATCCACTGTTGCACGCGATCGGCATGATTGTAAGCATCTACAGGCGCCTATAATGGTGCTAGTTTTAAAGGAGTCAATTTCAGAGTGGCCATACCTGACTATGAAGAAAGAAACTAGTCTTGCTGATATTGAAATCAACCATGTTTTGTCCGTTGCTATTGGAAATTTTACTTTTATTCAGTTTAATGGGAGCATAGACGATTGACAACAAGCTACTAAAGACCGAAGGCAGTTGCCAAGGATAGGGGGGGAAATCTGTATATCAATCAATGGAAATTGCAAGTGGAGATTTGAAGAAGTCGCGAATGAAAATCATGATAAGAATATAGGAAGTCAAACAGATTCTTGGTGAACAGTAATGACGACGAAAAATGGATACAAAAACATTCAAGTCATATAAATTTCAACAGCAGTGACATAAAGAATAAAGATAACAAGATAAACGTAGGTGTAGAACAAACCACCAAAAGACCTTGTCTTACGGAATGTAAACTGTTGATCAGCGATAAAACTACGGGATATGAAGAATATTTAGAAAAGTGCACAAGTAATTTCGAAGATTAGCTCTAGTACAACCAAGGGCAAGTGGGAGTTACTTGAAAGCGTGAGAGCGATTTGCCTTTCGTGGGTGCTTCCCAAATGAAGGGGAAGTACCAGTGTTCTAAGATAGAAAATGCTACGCCAAATATATCTACTAGCCCAACCAAGGAGGGATGCTATGAAACCAACAGATGTAGCCCATCCTCAGAGACTATATACTGAAATGATAAGTGACAGGATGACCTGCAGAACTAGTTATAGAAAAACAATACAAAAACCAAATATATAATCAAAAAAAGACCGATATATAACCAACTGGTTAGACAAGTAGTGAAAAAACCGATTGGATAATTTATTGAGTAATTTTTATCCCTAATGAGCTATTTAAAGTTGCAATAATTCGCGCATCTTTGTCAGTTTAGTAAGCCCACTCTACCATGAACAGACTTAGAGCAAGCACAAACAAAAACTTGGCACTTAGGATGAATTCTGACAGGAAAGGCGATTAACCTCTCCATCCTTGAGCCAATACTTCAGGTACGAATTGTTGCCATTCTAAGCGAACAAAAACTCACACCCCTCCAACGAAAATCAAGAACAACAATAAGCAGCTCGTCAAGAGCATCCTTTTCAAATCACACTTGATTTTAAATTTGCAAAAGAGTTGGAAAACTTGTACTTGGATCCACCTCAAAACTTAATCAATTTTTTATCTGTCCCACAGACTTCTCTTCACGAAATTATATTATAATGCATGAAAACTTTTTTTTATATATCACGCAAAGAAACAGACTAAAGATGGTTAGAGAATAATTTTCCTTTAACTTCCTCAGCTGAGGTCAAAATACAGCCGGTAAGAACAAATGTAATTGATATAGGAATTTTCAGCTTAAGGCCTTTAGCAAAGACAGAATGCAGATACCAATGATTTATCTATAATAATAATAATAATAATAATTAATAATAATAATAATAATAATAATAATAATAATAATAAAATAATAATAATAATAATAATAATAATAATAATAATAATAATAATAATAATAATAATAATAAGCAGGATGCAACCCGGAACCCCACACTATAAATACCACCCAGTCGAATTGGAGGAGTGTGATAAAGTACAAAAAAATAAAAATCAATAAAGAAATAAATAAATAATAATAATAATAATAATAATAATAATAATAATAATAATAATAATAATAATAATATATCAGTTTGGTGTTTCATTGGTCAACAGTTCAAATCCCCAACAGGAGGTTTGTCTGATATCTTTTTCCTGCCGAGATCTTCTTTTCATTTGTACTTCATCCTAGACCCTTTGGGAAGTGGAGGGGTAAAACTACACATATGGGTGACCTAGCACATCTGATTCCTTTTCTTTTTTTATATCCTATGTGTCTGAGTGGATATAATATTGGCCTGGTGTGTAATTGGCCTCGGCCTCCGCTTCGAACTTCCAAGGAGGATGTTGTCTTATCAATATTATAATAATAATAATAATAATAATAATAATAATAATAATAATAATAATAATAATAATAATAATAATAATAATAATAATAATAATAATAATAATAATAATAATAATAATAATGTCATTCAGGGCTGGAACTGACAGTAAAAGGTTTGAAAGGTGTAACAGGAGGAAAATTTCCCAGTTGCACTACGAAACAATTGTTAGAAAAGGGTGGAAAGTAAGGTGGAGGACAAAGAATATGATCGGAGGTACAGTAAAAGGAATGAAAGGGGTTACAGTTAGGAACCGAAGGGACGCTGCGAAGATCCTTCAGTAATGCCTACAGTGCACTGCATTTTGATATGAAGCCCCAAAGGTTTTCTTGAAACATTTCAGGAACCGACTGGATGGGGGTTAGGGTTATTTATTCTAGTCCCTCTGTATTAACCTGGAGCAAATTTCTTTTCCCTCGTTTTTATATAATTTTTTTTTTAATAACTGATATTCGCCTGTTTATTTAATCTGATTTTCATTTCTAGGTATCAACTAACATCGTTCATGGCGAATATCATCACACTTCTTTTACATCACCCAACATTCACCACAAAACAAAGCAAAAAATTTATTAAGAACGTACTTACAACCTCATATCTGAAAGCCTAGTATCCCTCCCTCCCCCATTTTATTTTTTTTTTTCTTTTGAATATTATTCCCTCCCGTTCTTAAAAGTAAACTACGCTGGATTATTCCGGTTCTGCATGTCAGTAATGCCGACATAAGAGGGCTGCATCTCCAGTGTATACATTATCACTTCTGACCTGCATTCGCATGAAATGTTCCCTGACTTCCATCTGAAACAACTGACCTTCATTCAGGACGCGACCACTGAGGTGAAAGTCCAAAATCTACATACTATGCTTTCATTTAATCGGCACTCTAATCAGCTACACAGCTCGCAAAAAAAAAAGTGAGACAACCAGCCTTCACTACGGTTTGCATAAGTCGACGTAATCAACTTAACAAGAAATAATGTGAGAAAAAGAAACGTGACCTTTCTGCGGACTCTCTCTCTCTCTCTCTCTCTCTCTCTCTCTCTCTCTCTCTCTCTCTCTCTCTCTCTCTCTCTCCTACGGCCTCGTAGCACAGTGTAAAGTGTACCCAGGTAACAAATGAGTGCCCAGTGTTCGTTTCTCAAGCTGGACAAGGTGGGACAATATGGGTCGCTCCTAAATTTAAGCATGTCTGTTGACCTTGGAAGTGAATTAGGTGGGGTACCTCGTTATTAGTCGTCCACTAAGGCTTGCAGAATACTTTGTATGTGTGTGTGTGTGTGTGTGTGTGTGTCTGTGTGTGTGTCTGTGTCTGTGTGTGTGTGTGTGTGAGTGAGAGAGAGAGAGAGAAGAGAGAGAGAGAGAGAGAGAGAGAGAATTACTCTCCCGTTTTGATGGTGTAGGCTACATTTTGACAGAGCAAAGAAAACATGTCTAGTATTCTCTCATCTTTCTCCCTCTTGTTCCGACCCACAACGGTTGCCTGCCAATTGGGTAGCTACCTAACTCATCGCTTATCTCAACAGAAGAGCACTGGGTTTTTAGAAGCGCGCCTCATCCGGTTTAGTTTCGAACACTGGTTGTCTAATTGTGAGCCAGATGTGCTACCACACGAGAGAGAGAGAGAGAGAGAGAAGAGAGAGAGAGAGAGAGAGAGAGAGAGAGAGACATCCTCTACGAGGATGGCGAAACCAAAATGCTCTCAAGATTCTCTTTCCGTATCAGGACTGAAGTGTCTTGAATTGAAAAAAGCGTAACCTAAAGAAAGCTTTGAGCCTATTAACATAAGAACAGCAGCACCGTAGTCACGAAAACGTTCAACTATACATCAATGTCCATAAAAAAAAAAAAAACCTAACCGTGACGTGGGAGATAAAAAAATCTTTTTTTTTGAGAGAGACATGTGGGCCAAGGTCCTCTTCAGAGGAAGGCACTATAAGCGCAAGGTGAAATGCTTCTGGTAACATTATCCCGTTGCCTTATCTTAACATTTAACTTTTAGTATGATGAAGATAATAGCGAAGAAGCTAAAAATGTCAACATTATTAAGGAGAGATTTTCATTCATATTACCAAAAATAAATAAGATGAATAAAGAAAAGAAGTCTAGTACGGAAGCATCACCTCACATACACGTGATAGACCGGCATCATCTCGACCCAGACATTTCACCATAGACGGCAGGGTATCGGCAGACGTTCTAAATATACAGGGCGGAAAGTGAGCCAAGCCCTTCTACAGACGGCCTACTCTTCATCCCAACAGGTGGGCAAAGCCGGTGGTGACAGTAATTGGCCCTAACCACCCAACCTCATCTACAACAACCCCTTCCCCGCCCCCCTTTGCCCCTCTAGACAACGGAACTCTGCTATTTGCGGTTACAAAATTGCCACATCTTTACTTTAGGAAAGATGACGAAGTTGTCAGCGTCCGCTAAATGCCCTGCCCTGCCCTGCCTTGCCCAGTCCTGAACAGCCCGTCTTCCTGTCAAGATGCAGTTGGTTGCTTCCCAAAATCCATGTACTCTAACAAAACTGTAATAACAGACTTCAATTCAATGCGATGTCGTATACAAACAAAATGCAGATACAATGGAGACTAAAATACGTAAAAGATTTTTCATCATTTACATCTCTCTCAAAATGCCAGTTTTCCTTCGGGAAATGCTTATGATCGTGTCATGCGTTTCGATCACATGCTTCAATGACGACAATTTTACGCTTTCTTTATGTGGTTTAAAGTTGACACCTTCAAGTTTACGAGAACTAAACAAACATCGAATCTAATACATCGTTTACTGCATCAGTGAAAATGATGTACTCTGTGCTTCTCAAGTGTCTCCTGTCTCGTTCTAGAAGCTATGAACAGAGCCAAAAATCTAATCTGGACTAATCGTCTAGGAATTAAACCTTCCTTACCTAACGCGACAAGTACTAAAGGTACAAAATAAAAATAAATAAATAAAAGGAATATGTAACCAAATCGATTAAGAAAGAACATTTCGATAACAGAAACGAAGTAATCCACAAACCATTCCATCAAAAAGGCGAAGCATATAAACGCACACTTCAGACCTAGAATGACTTGAGTAAAACCGAATGGAATATTAAACAAAGCCAAACACAAACATAACAGAATAACAGGTAAGAGCAAAACTAGATAACTGACAAGGAAAAAACGCTCTAACAAAACCAAAAGGAACCGTTTCAGCAACACTGGAGTTGCAGTTTCGGTGGAGAAAAAAAGTTGTGAACCAAAAGAAAAAAAAGGGAAATACATTTAAACGGACCAAAATAAAACATCCTCTTCAAGTATAGGGAGTGAGACGATGTTTCTAAATCTAAAACAGATACCAGAACTCTTTTAAATTAGACCAATATTATAGTTGTTCTTATAATACAAAATTAGGAAACCAGAAACACATGGATTTACTGCTATTAATTCCCACAAGAGAAGAAAAGACAATACTTCAATTAAAAGATATCACTCGAATGTAATTTACAAAAAGTCATTAATCTTTAGAACAAGCACTGCTAATGAACGTGGACTCATCATGGAGGTCACCTAAACCATGGAACCTGAAACCTACAAAATGGATACGAAAAAGTTACTTAATGGAGTTTTTTTTTTTTAAATTACACAGCAGAGATAAGAAAAAAAAAGTCACAGCCACCCACAGATAGATATGCGAAGATGATACCATAACCGAATATATAATCACCAGTCGTCTCTGTATCACCAAATATATATATATATATATATATATATATATATTATATATATATATATATATATATATATATCGAATCGGAAAGCGAATGCTCGAGAGATAAGATTGTCAGAAATTCTAAGAGTATCCCAATAATTAAATACAAGTAAATTAATACAAAAAGTGCAAAACAGTGTACTATGCAATAACGATTACACTTTCCAGAGATATCAAAGCTTTTTCATAAAGAAATGTACACTGTTACATATGAAATGCGAGATAAATTTACGAATGAAAAATTGGATGAAAATCAGGATGTAATAGGTAAGGCAAGTCTGGGAGAAACTGCCAACAAGAATAAGGTGCATCCACAAATAAACCTGGACATCTCCAATTACAAACCACAGCCATTGAATCTTTGAATATTTCAGGGCATGGTATCCAGTATAGGTGCTCTTTAGTTGGGATTCCATGAAAGATATAAAAAGCCCAATTAAACACTAGGCAGGCTGAATATGATTTGTAAATCAAACTGACTGAAATTACATAAGAAAATAAGATTATACGTAATTCTAGTGCAATCTGAATTGCTATAAGGAGACAAATCATGAAATGACAATAAAACTATATATAAAAAGATTCAGTCTAAGAATAATGGAAGGATAGAATGAGGAATGATACAATAAAGGAAGCTGTGGATGGGAATATGTTGAAAAAGAGATGGAGCTGGCTTGGTCATGTCCTTCGCACCACTCCAGGGAGAATAGGTACAGTGGTTAGTGTTAACAGCGATGTGGGTATAGGTAATACACCTATACTCTGTTTTTTTTTTTTTCATCTGTCCATCCGCCTTCGGTGTTTGCGCATGGTAACACTGCGTCCCGGGCTTTAAATAACATCCTATTTCGAATATTAATGGTGTAATTCGCATACAGTAAATTATTAAAACACGTTTCAGTTGCAAATGTACACCCAGATATCCTTTTATTTACCTAAAATTTACACATAGCGTAACTATTTAAAGCCTGGGGCGCAGAGTTACCATGGGCGACCACCACAGGCGGATGGACAGATGAAAAAAAACAGAGTATAGACCGTGGCTGTAGGGACGAGAAGAGTTGGAAAACACACACTAAATTAGATAAGAACTATGAAAGTGGAAGGTGGATACGAGTGGAGATCTGTGGAAGATAACGCACAGAAAAGACAGGAGTCGAGGAATTTCCAAGTGGCCCTTTGCCCCGCGCGTTGGAGGCGATGATTAAATATAAAGCCCCTCAAAACAGCGTCAGCTGAGGCAAATACAAGCATATAAAAATGGGAAAAGTGTAAAGGAACAAAATCATGGTATAGAGGTTATAGAGCATCTTAACTTAAGAGAAGGTTGGTTATAAAATAAATATTTTTTGTTCTCATCTACTGCATCCAGGCTTTGCACAACCCAACGCATCATGGAACTCTAACCATCCTGCTGGTATCGAGACTGAATTCACACAAAAATTTCTCTCTATATCGAGACTTTATGAATTAATATTTCTTTTATCAATCTAAAGACTTTATGTATTAATATACTTCTTTTTCTTTAATTTGGTAAAATTTACAGTTAAAAAATATGACATTAAGGCCCCCATCCGTGTGGTAAAACTGCTAGGTCTAGGTGTCTTTAGATTCCAAATGATTTATGTATATTAAACTATAGTTATACATCCAAAATTCATCATCAAGCAATTAATAGCAACAGGAGTGTATGAAGATGGAGAAAGGACACAGGGTCGATGGCCTTATACGAAGGTGTAAATGCATTAATGATGTCAAATATCACGAAAAAAGCAAAGACAGTTGTCACCTAGGCCCTTTCGCCCTTGAGAGATAACACTACTGCACTCTCTCTCTCTCTATCTCTCTCTCTCTCTCTCTCTCTCTTACATACACAAACCCATAAGATGACGAACATAAAGCTCTCTCTCTCTCTCTCTCTCTCTCTCTCTCTCTCTCTCTCTCTCTCTCTCTCTCAGGCAGAGCCAGAGCTAAATATACATTTATCTACTGGAAGACACAAAAAACCTCGCCCGTCCTTGATCAAAGATACAAAGATAAAAGCTGGGAGAACAATTTCGACCCACCAACACTGGCTGCATGCACCCAGTTCAAAGAGAGAGAGAGAGAGAGAGAGAGAACACGAATTTTTTTTCTTTTAACTTTAATGTCCTCAGGGAATCTGAAGAATCTATACCGATGGTGTGGAATCTCCTGCTGCACCGAACTACAGTATGCATGAAAGGAACTCGCCCGACACGGGTCATTTATGTTAATTCCACAAAGAACCTCTCCCTTCTCTTGAAATTACACACACACACACACACACACACACATACACATATATATATATAATATATATAATATATATATATATATATATAATATTATATATATATATATATATATATATATATATATATATATATATATATATATATATATATATATATATAGTGGTGTGATCAGTTGCATTCTTGCCTACGACCAAGACCCCAAATTCGACTGCTGCTGGCAGGAAAGCCTGAAGGTTCAGTTAAAAACAAGTTGTCTTTCCGTTGAACTTATCAGTGTAATGTTCCAGGTTGTTGTACGACTGTGATGGTCGCAAACAGGGTTACAAAGGCCAAAGGTTTCATGATTCCTTGAGGCTGGTCAAAATAAGGGCATTCAACTCTTTCTACATTAAAAATATAATGTTAAATGTATTAACCATAATATAACTAGCGCGTATTTCTTGAATATTTTCATCTAATTTCTATATATCTGCATTCAGAAACATAAAATAAACATCAACTAATCGCTTGTCCTTTCTTATTACTAATTTGAAGACGTTATCCGTGAAGAATCAGTACCATTCATTGAAAAATATATATATCTGATAAAACAGCTGTGATTACACGACACTCTCCTCTTACGGCCTGCCGATATAGTGATAACGAAACGCTGCTCCACATTATATCAAGACTACGATAAACCAAAGCCTTCCGAGCTCAAGCCTCTGGTATGGGTGGACATTCCACAGCCAGAAAGATCCGTTCTCCCTAACGCTTACATTCCTGTCTCTCCCAAAACCCGATCAATTGTTGCCAGTCACGAAGGCCGCCATTGGTTAAATTTTCGTAAACATCGACATATTTCTAAGCACCAATGCAAACAAAAAAAAGAAAACAACATAAGAACCTGAAATAAAAACATTTGATGGAGGCAATGACAGAAACACACCATTATAGTCACATTAACTGCCCTAATCACTACGTTAATGTTAATTAACCAACCATGTTCATTAACTTCCGCACACTTAATATAAGCCATAGACTTACTTCTACTACTACAGTAAAACTACGGCTAGTGCTAAATAATGGCTTTCAAAGTCTGACAAGTACTTTAAGTGAGGTGCGAAGTGTCCTTAAACTACCAAAATGAATATCAAACACCATCATAAACTTAGATAAGCTGGATCGGGAGACCAGTAAATTTGCATAGGGTGAACAAGGTCCTTGTTGACAGGAGCCACGAGAGAGAGAGAGAGAGAGAGAGAGAGAGAGAGAGAGAGCATGGATTGTTTATAAAGTATTTAAATACGTTCATACGAATGAAATGATGAAAATATAAGCAAAAGATTCAAATTGAAAATGTCATTACAGTTAAATCAAAAGATATATAAGTGTGCAGAATTAATTACCGGAGAAATCCGAAGACCTATAACTCACAAGATACAAAATTAAAGATAAATGAAAATCGGCACGAAAAGAGAAGAAAACGACGCAGAGAAAGTGGAGAAAACCATGACAAAAGAACTCAAAAAGAGATACCTACCCACCGCACCCGACAGTATCAATGACAACATAGCAACCCTGCCAGACAGGAGAGAGAGAGAGAGAGAGAGAGAGAGAGAGAGAGAGAGAGAGAGAGAGAGAGAGAGCTGAAGGTAAGAAGTTGGGCAGGACCAAAGAGACACAGGAACCGAATACAACCCTCCAACCTCTCCTATCTTTTGCTTTTTTCTCTCGTCTTCTTCCACTTCTTCAGGTGCCACAACTTTCTTGGCAACCCTCCAGCAGCGTGTGCGTGCCGTGGCGTGCCTAACCCTTTCAACCCTCAACTCGCCATTCACACAATTTAACCGTCCTTAATCGGCACTGAAAATAGCCAGCATTTTATATACTACATGGTGAGGAGGTTGCCACTACGGAAATTTCGACCTTCGGGTTCCCAGAAAATTATTCTTCATAAATTCTGACGATTTATGTCAGGAATTTTGATTCCCAATTTCGGCTGAAGTTTACTGAAACGAATTCGCTTGCTCAAATCAAATTAATCATAATAATAATAACAATAATAATAATAATAATGTTCGGAATTTTGATTGCCAATTTCGACGGAAGTTTACTGAGACGAGTTCGCTTTGCCACCTCAAATGAATAATAATAATAATAATAATAATAATAATAATAATAATAAAGACGAGACCATACAGCACACAGCAAGCGCATGTTCGGCGCCTGCACAGAACCAGTACAAAAAGAGGCATGATTCAGTAGCAAACGCCCTCCACTGGAGCCTATGCAAGAGACACCAGCTAGTTTGCAGTAATAAGTGGTACGAACACCAACCTGACAGAGTGATCGGTAAGAATCAGCAAAGATCCTCTGGGACCATGGTATCAGAACACACAGGATGATATGTGCCAATAGACCAGACTTGACGTTGATTGACAATTTCAAGAAGAAAGTATCACTCACAGATGCCGCAATACTATGGAATACCAAAGTAAATGAGAAAGAATACGAAGACGCCGAAGTAGCTCCAGGAGTCGTGCAGAAGTATATGCAATAGTAGATTCACATCAACCGTGCATTGGATGTCTAGACCAGTCCCTTACGACGCTCCTGATTGGCTGTTGATAAGCCAATGACAGGGCTTTTAACTCTCAGTCTCTCTCGAGAGTTCACATGAGTAGGATCTATGTTCCACCTCTCCTGAGGGATACATCTTTCAAAAGTATCCCCTAAGAGAGCTGGAACATACATCCTGCCTATGTGAACTCTCTCGAGTGACTGAGAGTTTCCAGCCCTGTCATTGGTTTATCAACGGCCAATCAGGAGCGTCATAAGGGACTGGCCTAGACAGCAAATGCACGGTTGATGTGAATCTACTATAGTAGGAACAGCGCACATATAGTGAGAAAAGCGATGGACTCCAAAGAAGGCAGGATGCAACCCGGAACCCCACACTGTAAAACCCACCCAGTCGAATAGGATAACTGAGGCAGACCATAATTAATAATTATAATTAAATGAAAATCTCTAACACAGAGGTTCTACTCAATTCAAGGAGCATCAACGAAACAAAATCGAACAGTAATTTATGCGTCAGTTTTACTTGAAGTGGCATGTGTGGTAAACTGGAACGTTCGTTCTCGCATCAGGCTCCTATTAGGTAGTTTCGATGTTAATCAAAGTCACATTCAATATTCAACCAATATATTTTTATAACAAGAATTTTTAACAATTCCAATCTCAAACTTTACAATTTGCCAATCGTCAGGCATATTGTTGCAACACGAGGAAACCACAAAATTCATAAAATCAAGCAAAAAAAAAAAAAAAAGAATGTCACTGTTTATGAGCATATACAAGAGTCATACAGGTTCTGCACGTCATCCACCTGCAGAAGATATTATGAGCTCCTAATCGATAATCTATATATAATCGATCAAAATTGAATTTACTGGCAAGCCTATAGACAAGAGCTCAGACCCACTACGAGAGAGAGAGAGAGAGAGAGAGAGAGAGAGAGAGCGAGTAAAGCACATATATACACAAGCAAACATGCCTCCGGATATATGTATTTCTAAACTTTTTGTCTTTTTTCTCTCCTTTGTTCAAAGGACCGTTTGTCATCTTTTCCTGTGACGCGTCCATTGTTACCTTCTTCCTTTCATGTGGATCCTTGTAAAGAACAAGACTACATCCCTTGATCTCATATGCATGTGCATATATATATACCTATATATATATATATATATATATATATATATATATATATATATATATATATATATATATAGCTATGTATGGAGTGAGCGCAGTGTGTGTGTTTGAAACTTTAAGTCAGTGGCTTCCTGTTGACTTTGTTCCAATATTAATATGGGTTCATCCTCTTACTATAACTATAACTATAACTATACTATATATAATAATATCTATATATTATATATATATATATATATATATCTTCAGAAATATCTACCTTGCCTTAGGTCTCTTCTTAAGCCTGTTCTTAAGTGCGTTTAACCAGGTGTGATACTATGAATGCAGCCCTTGCTGAGATACTGACAGACAATTCTCTTTAATTCACACATTCAATATCTAACCCACTTCAGTATTCCCAATTCTGTTTGACATTTGGAAATGAAACACCTCACATGTATTTTTCTTAAGAGCTCTAAGTAAAATAGCATGCCTATGGCGGCTTACTTTATGGGCCTGGCTAAGCCAACTTTAATTACAGCAATGGATTGTTCTGAAGTGTAAATAACATTTCTTCCCTGATGCTCTCTCAGATACTATATATGGAACGGCTGGAAAAAAAATATGACTGAAAAATTATCGTCTACTTTTTAATAAAAACTTTATTTACTTAAAACTCATTATGTAATTGGCCTCTACTTCTTATTGTTTGTTGTATGGTGTTTTTACGTTGCATGGAATCAATGATAATTACTTTGGGCACATCAACCCCAATCCTTTATAATGAGAGTTACTTGTCTGATGTAAAAGTCTATCATTTATAATAAAATCCCATTCCAATCCCTTTACGCAGTGAATAAGCCGTTCTTTGCAAAAAAAAAACTCTTGTGCATTACTTTGTCCAATGGGCAATGAGCCACATATAGTACCTGTCCTTTAACTACAGACCTTATGCCCTTCCCTGATTCTCTAAATGCGAATCAACGTTTGAGACCATCAGTAATCGTAATGACCTTCCACATGGAAACGTGATAAGGGAGTAAACAAGTAGGTTGCTACTATGGTGTATTTATACTCACAATGAGCGATGATTGATAATGTAGGCTACACAGATAATAGTAATTCTAGCTCACATACGCTCTGCCTCCATACGAGTGTTACAGGGTAATGCTCAGCATTCTGGGAAAATCTAATAAAATTAGGAATGAAAATATGGATAAAGACTTTGACAAAAATTAGATTTTGAACAGCTACAAAAACATCTTTTAAATCTTGAGTTGCAGAGAAACGTTTGTAATATTAATCATACAAGTTTCAAGCCAACATTTTAAGATCTGAAGAAGTTAGCTTTTATAATGAAAAAAAAACAAAAAACAAAAGGACAACTTACTTTAATATGCCAATAGCAATTCCAAACTATATTTCCAAGTTAAATAAGTTACGTACACTCTTAGATTATCTATTACATGTTTCAGTTATGAATGAATGATCTTTCACATTCCTTTCTCTCACAAAAGCACGCACACACACATACACAACAGCAGTACGAGAAAGAAAATGTAGAAAATGTTTTCGACACAGGCTGTATCTATGCCTTGCTGGGCTTGGAGAGCACGAAAGGGTCGTTGTGCTACGCGATTTAAATGCAAATTTCAGTAATATGGAAATAGTATTGTGGGTAGATGTGAAGTTCCTCGAACAAATAAGAATGGAGAGAGTCCAGTGAAAATGTGTTACGAAAGCAACTTGATTGTTGGAAATATACTGTTTTCACAGGGAAAAAAAAGTAGGTGCAAAGTTGAGGGACATGAAAATTTGGTCGTGTATGGAAAGGCAAATGTTCGCAAACTATATAATAAAGATTGGAGATACTGAAGAGTAACTGCACATCGAGTGAACGATTTTGATCTTTTCAAAAGAAAATTAAGAGTACATGGAAACAAGAAGTGAAGAATTAATGCTACTATGAATGAAAGGAGAATGGAAGTTACTCAATAAGTATCAGGGCGAAAATATATCCGATGATGGCAGGCTGAGTGAAGAGGAGAGATACACAGAATAGGTGAAGCAAGGACGGTAGCAAGATGTGGACAAATGACTGGAGGGAAATGTGGAATGTGTGAAGAGCTACTGAGCCTCTTCACTTTTCTGGAAGAAAATTACTTTAATTCAGAAGTGTTATGGGGATGGAGAATGAAACCTAGACTGCTAAACAGATGGCGTGAAATGCGTTAGAAAAGAAATGCCTTAACATAGAAGAGAGCACATGCAACACGGTGAATACGGCAGTGTGTGGTGAGGGGGAAGGGATCAAAACGCTGCTTATGAGCCTTTTGAGAAACTCCATAAAATAGTTAATATATTTCTGCACAGGAGGTATGCTGACGATTGAGCAACTAAAGTAAGCATGTGATTATGATCTCTGTTTGCACTTTTCTCATGAATCCTAACACACGGTTAGAGAAGTGTGTGTGTGTGTGTGTGTACACATATCTATATAGTATTTTTTTTATATAATGAAAAGCGTAAATACTGCAAAACAGTATACAATATAAATTATATTGAACTTTCTTTTTCGATACAATTCAATTCGCTGTGATTAAGGACATACGAAGTATGCATACAACATCGACAAAAAATACACAAACACACACGGCCGCAAACGCTTTCTTCATCCATCTTCCTTTCACGAGACCTCGCCCTGATCTCAGACACAATTACGACATTCAAGAATGTAGGATCAACTTCTGAAATACAAGATTATACCTGGTGGTGGGCTGCGGAGGCAATGTTGTGTTTACCTTGCTGCAGACTCAAAGTGGATTGCGTCATCACAACCGCCACTACCACTAACTCACCGTCACACACACAGCCGCATTCCTCTGATTCAATATCGTTCGTTAAGTAGTTGCTTTTCTCTCACTTTATTTAAGTCTGTATGTAT
>NC_087212.1:36614938-36727438 GCF_015104395.2 Macrobrachium nipponense
AACTGCGGAACGAGTTGTTTAATGAAAAGTGATTCTAAAATAGCTAAATGCTGTTCGTTAGGGGATTGGCCTATAATTTTAAAATCTTTGTAATTCATGTCATGTTTACATTTCTTTTGTGTGCTCGCGTATACATGAAACTCAGGATTAGTTAATTTGACACCTGTTCTATAACTAACGCCGCGATGAGAGTCTAATCTCACTTTGAGTAACCTCCGTGTGGAGCCGACGTACTTCCCTAGATTACATCTAGGGCATTAAATGATATACGACTCCTGAGGTCATCAGTGGACTGAGTTTCCTCCTTGTGTTTAAACAGAGATCTGATATTCATTGGGTTGCAAGGTATTAGTTTTAATTCGATTGCAGGAAAAAAGCTTTCTATTAACAGTTCCAATTCATGGTAGAAATTTTGTTATGAATAAATGGGACACCTCTGTATCTCTCGTGAGTTCAAGTCGAAGCTGACCCAGCCCGAATTGTCACTCGGTCTGTGCTTTCAGCACCCTTATGGTATTGACTCCTCCCTACTCTTGTACTTGCTTTTTTATATTTGTTAACTTTTTAAGCTTTTAATATGTATATATTCCGAGTTTGTGATTTTTAACTTTTGTTTTATCTCTCTTTTAGCTTGATAATGGGACTTTTATGTCTTGAAACGTCGCGACAATAAAAGTACATATAATGGGAATAAAGGATTGTCCTTCACCTTGTATCGACTGATATATATATATATATATATATATATATATATGATATATATAGATATATATAGATATAGATATATAGCTTTATATATAGATATATCATATATATAGATATATCTATATATATAGATATCTAGCTATGATATATAGTATATATCTATATATATAGATATATCTATTATCTATTATTGATATATCTATATATATAGATATGATAGAATTCTATATATTAGATATATCAGTATATCTATATATATAGATATCTATAATATATATATATAGATATATCTATCTATATATATATAATAGTCTACATATATATATATAAGACTATCTATATATATATATAGATATTCTCTATATATATATATAGATCTATATATATAGATATATAATTCTATATATAATAGATATATCATATATCCTATATATATAGATATATCTATATTATATATATATTAGATATATCTATAATATATATATATATAGATATATCTATATATATATATATAGATGTATCTAATTATTATAGTATATCTTATCTATTATATAGATATATATATATATTTATAAATATATATGATCTATATATATCTATATTATATATAGCTATATCTATATTATATATAAGATATATCTATTATTATAATAGATATATTCTTATATTTATATAGATATATCTATATATATATATAGATATATCTATATATATAATATCTATATCTATATACTATATTAGAGATATATATATATATATATAATATAGATATTATCTATATATATATATAGATATATCTATATATATATGATAGATATATCTATATATTATAGATATAGATATATACTATATATATATAGATCTTACCTATATATATATCTAAAGATATATCTATAGATATATGATATACTATTATATATATATAGATATATCTATATATATTATATATATAATATATATATATATTATAGATAGTAATCGATATCTATATAGCGCTATGATAGAGAGGAGATAGATTATTAGAGCTAATATATAATATTATATTATAGAGTATAGATAGATAGATTAGTCGATAATATTATCGAGCTAGAGATAGAGATAATAGATATATCATATATGAATAGATTAGATATTAGCTAGATAATATAGATATATATATATAGAGATATATCTATATATATATAGATATATATATATATATTATATTATAGAATATATCTATATATCTATATATATAGAGCTAGTGATATATATTAGAGATAGATATAGATAGATATATATTATATATAGATATGGATATATATATATATATATATATATATATATATATATATATATATCTATAATATATATATATATATATATATATATATATATATATTAATGAAAAATAGCAATATTCACAATTCAAACAGATTATAAAAACGTTCAGCCAAACGAGTAGTAGTTCATATCAGTTAACACAAAAAATCTTTGAAACTTTATGAAATTACCTGGTAAACTTTCAAGAAAGGGGAAATAAACTCAAGAATAGAGAGCCGTGGCTCTGAGACTAAAGCACAACCCATGGCATAAGGCATCTATATGCGATACCTGAAATAACCAGCAAGACCAAAAAACGTAGCACAGATGCTCCTATTAATTAAGTCTAACATATCAGAATGTAAGTAACGCTAAGAACACTCAACATTAATCTAAATGTAAACATCATTATAAAATTTCATAGCGAAGTTCTCAACATTAATTTCGATTAAATTAACATGGCGATGAGAGAGAGAGAGAGAGAGAGAGAGAGAGAGAGAGAGAGAGAGAGAGACCTTACCTTACCTTACCTTACAGACCTTACAGTTCGTTCGGGTTGCCCCAGGTCCCTCAGTGTGAGGCGCCTCTAATGTCTACCAGAGTTGCTAGTACATCTTCCGGTATATTTTGCATCTTCCAATCTTGGATGGTCTGGGATGCAGTTTAGATATTTGTCGAGCTTATTCTTAAACACATCTACGCTCACTCCTGATATATTCCTCAGATGAGCTGGCAACGCATTGAATAGACGCTGCATTATCGATGCTGGTGCGTAGTGGATTAATGTTCTGTGTGCTTTCCTTATTTTTCCTGGTATAGTTTTGGGCACTATTAATCTACCTCTGCTTGCTCTTTCTGATATTTTTAGTTCCATGATATTTTCTGTTATTCCTTCTATCTGTTTCCATGCCTGAATTATCATGTAGCGTTCTCTTCTCCTTTCTAGACTATATAATTTTAAGGATTGTAGTCTTTCCCAGTAGTCTAGGTCCTTAACTTCTTCTATTCTAGCTGTAAAGGACCTTTGTACACTCTCTATTTGTGCAATATCCTTTTGATAGTGTGGGTACCATATCATATTGCAATATTCAAGTGGACTACGAACATATGTTTTATAAAGCATAATCATGTGTTCAGCTTTTCTTGTTTTGAAGTGCCGTAACAACATTCCCATTTTTGCTTTACATTTTGCCAACAGAATGGCTATTTGATCATTGCATAACATGTTCCTATTCATCATCACACCAAGGTCTTTAACTGCTTCCTTATTTGTGATTGTCTCATTATTAGGTCCCCTATATGCATATAGCTTTCCTTCTCTGTCTCCATAATTTATTGATTCAAATTTATCAGAGTTAAATACCATCCTATTTACCTCTGCCCAATCATATACTTTGTTAAGGTCTCTTTGTAGAGCGTTCCTATCTTCATCACAAGTAATTTCTCTACTTATTCTTGTGTCATCAGCGAAACTACTCACTACCGAATCCTTAACATTACTGTCTATGTCTTCAATCATAATAACAAACAATATTGCAGCTAGCACCGTACCTTGTGGCACACCGGATATTACCTTGGTTTCATCCGATTTCTCATCGTTTGCAATAACTATCTGTTTTCTGTTGTGTAAAAATTCTTTTAACCATCTTCCTACTTTATCTACGATATTGTGTTTTCTAATTTTCTTTGCTAATATATTATGGTCTACTTTGTCAAAAGCTTTTGCAAAGTCTAGATAAACCACATCTGTTTCATTTCCGCTTTTCATATTTTTGAATATGTTCTCACGGTGGACTAACAGTTGGGTTTGTGTACTTTTTCCGGGTACGAAACCGTGTTGTCCCTATATTAAACAAATTATTTTTTATTAAATGTTTCATAATATTTTTCTTCATTACCCTTTCATACACTTTCATAATATGTGATGTTAGACTCACAGGCCTATAATTACTTGCCTCTAGTCTTGATCCACTTTTGAAAGTAGGGGTGATATATGCTAATTTGTGCTCATCATAAATCTTGCCTGTATCTACACTTTGTCTTAATAATATTGCAAAGTGGCTTGCGATAGAATGAACTACTTTCTTTAACAAAATAGCAGGGACTCCATCCGGCCCTGCAGCAGCTCCATTTTTAATTTCATTAATTGCCTGCACAATATCAGCTTCATTAATTTCTATGTCAGCTAAATATTCACTATTTTCGTCCCTTACTTCTATATCATTATCTTCATTATCTATTCTAGGGGTGAATTCTCTCTTATATCGTTCTGCCAGTATGTTGCAAATTTCCTTTTTTTCATTCGTTAATCTCCCTTCAATTCTCAGAGGGCCTATTTCTATTCTTCTTTTATTCATCTTCTTCGCATATGAGTATAATAGTTTGGGGTTTGCTTGATATTTAATAGGGTTTTTTCTTCCAAGTCCCGTTTTTCATTTTCTTTTGATTGTATAATCTTTTGTTCTGCATTTCTATCTTACTTTTTAGTTCTATAACTTTCCATGCATCTTTTGCAAGACCTTTTTTCCACTTTCTGATTTTCTGGAACAAGATCCTTCTGTCTCTTGGTATGCATTGAATGATGTTTTACTTTTCTTCTTCGGTATATATTTAGACGTATTTTCTCCAATATTTTATATAATATCTCCGTATTTACCCTTATGTCATCACTTACGAAAATGTTATCCCAATCTTTGTTTAATTCTTCATTAATTTCTGACCATTTTATATTTTTACTGTAGAAGTTGTATTTTCCATATCCTTCCCACTTTTTCATTTCTTGCTTATCTCTATTTTCACTTGCTTTGAATGAAACTGTTAATTCTATGACATTATGATCTGAAATACTCGCATTATAACTATTATTTCTTTAACATAATTCATCTCGTTCACAAATACTAGGTCTAAAGTATTTTCCTTCTTGTTGGCAGGTGATTTATTTGTTGAATGTTGTATTCTAGTAGCATATCTAATAGCTTTTCAAATTGCCTCTTATCTTCTGCACTACTATTACTCTCTTTTTTATATGTATAAATACAACCACAGTCTCCTATTCGTTCTTTCCATTCTACGAAAGGAAAGTTGAAGTCACCAGATAGGAGAATAGTCCAGTCCTTGTGATTTCTACATATATCATCCAATTTTTCAATTATTAAGTCAAACTCTTTAGTATTAGGAGGTCTATATATTACTATGTTCATCAATTTTTCAGATTCAATTCTACCGCTATTAGTTCACATTTCTGAGTTACTATATTTCTCATATATTTTTCCTTGTTTTTTGTCTTTCCCATATATTGCGGTTCCCCCTTGATTCCTATTTTTTCTATCTGATCTATAAGTTTGGAACCCTTTTATTTGATCATCATTCCCAGTCTCTTGGGAATAACCAGGTTTCACTTATATTCATTATATCTATTTTCTTTTCATTTTGGGTTAGTTTCTTTCTAAGTACTCTATTTTTCTTTTTGAGTTACTCGTAACTAAACCCTGCGCATTCATCACTATGATGGTTTGCGTGTTTTCTCCTTCATTTAATATTGGTAGTAATAAGGATTTTCCCCATGTCTCTTTCCTGTTCTGGTATGTTGTTCTTTTTTTCATTTCCAGAAATTCTGACATTAAAAAATCCAACTTTTCCATAATATTTGATATTCCTTCATCATAATTATTCATTTTGTGTCTGAATCTGCAATTTTCTCCGTTTCTGCAATATCCTCTTGCATAATAAATACAGTTATTATCTCTTGAGTAGAATTTCGGAGCTGATGCTTTGAAATTTTTTGCTGACACCTCTGCATATCTCATTGGTGGTTTGCTTTTCTCTTTTACCTGATATTCTTGATTTCTCTCTTTATTTGTTTCTTTCTTATTTTGGATTTTATTACTTGGTTGGTTATTTATTTTTGATTATGATTCATGGCTACAGGGTGCATATATTTGCATTTTTTGTCGAACTTACATCCTTTTCCTTCTTTTAGGTTTTTGCATATTTTTGGATGCAGATCTCTGCAATCATCCCCATAGCCATCTAAGTATGCACATTTACCATATATTTCATAGTTTTGACATACCTTAGGATGTTTGTAGTAACATCTTTCTCCAAATCTGCAATTCCCTCTTTTCAAAAGGTTGCAGATTTTGTCTTTCTTGTCTATTTTTTCCTCTTTCCCGTCATTGTGTAGATCTGGGTAGAGCCTCTTCGGGATTTGCTTTTCTGTTGTCATATCGTAATTTATTTCTTCGTAGGTATGCTGCTTTATTGCCTCATATGTAGTATCAATGAGTATCTCTGCATCCATACTTTTATCTTGTTCTTTGTTTTCCTTATTTTTTTCTGTCATTTCATTTTTGTTTACTTCTCTTCCGTTTTCCTCTTCTTCTTTTTCTTCTTCTTCTTCCTCTTCTTCTTCATCCTCAACTATTTGTACATTCAATCTTGATTTAATAACATTGTCTATCCATGATAGACATGTTGAACAAAAAATTCTTGTATCTTTTCTCAAATCTTGCATTACCTCAGCACACTGTGGATGGGTCGGAATGTTGCATGCAGCACATTTTCTGATTAGGTTTTGTGGATTGACTATGCTATACCAAACCTTACACAGTTTGCATGCTTTTGGCATTCTTTTTCCTAATGCATCAATTAGGATATTCACAAGATTCAAGAGAGAGAGAGAGAGAGAGAGAGAGAGAGAGAGAGAGAGAGAGAGAGAGAGAGAGAGAGAGGATGACTTTTTGCAACATAAAATAACTTGACTCCATCTTGGTTTAGCAGTAATAACTTCTGCCATTACTGTCGCCGTATAAATAAAAAAGCTTACATGGGCCGCCACCATAATTCATATAAACTATCAAAACTAGTTGAGAGTTCAAATGCGAAAAAGTCAAGGGCATGCATCTTTCTCTGAGTCATCATAATCATCATCATCATCATTATCATAGCCTCCAATGAACATAATTAAATTATATTAATGAACTAAGGATTTCCTCAAGTAACGGGGATTAACACCACACCAAAACTAGAGCGTCCAGAGATTCCTGAACAAACTGCAACCTCGCATTAGTTAAAAGTTTTCTTAAACTACTACACATGAATGTGTTTGGGTAATCCCTCTTAGATGCAAACAATTAAAAACCAAACGATACACAAAACTTAGAAGTAAAATCGTAGAGTGAAAGAAGGGGGAGGATGGAGGGGGCGGGGAATTCCAATCACTGGAAAATGTAGCAACGAAATTTTGCGAGAGAGAGAGAGAGAGAGAGAGAGAGAGAGAGAGAGAGAGAGAGAGAGAGAGAGAGAGCACACACGTGCGTGTAATGCAAATTTTGAAAATCTTATAAAAAAAAAAAATCATCAATTTCATCCAACGTCCTATCCCTCTGCAAGAGCAAACTAATTGCATAATGACCGGAAATACATCGACCTGGCAACAACACATACCGCGCGCTTGTGCACACGCAGACGGACACACACACACACACACACACACACAGAGTCAACCACTTCGCTTAATGAAACAAGCAATAATGTAGGCCCGACTTTCATCCCTATAAGATACCCGTCTCCCCCTATACCTCACAACATCCATTAAGAGAGAGAGAGAGAGAGAGAGAGAGAGAGAGAGAGAGAGAGAGAGAGAGAGAGAGAGAGAGAGAGAGGTGTTCCATGCCTTTCAAGGCACAGACTCGTGTAAGCTCCGTCAAGCAACTTTTCTATTTAAAAAAAAAAAAAAAAAAAAAAAGCGCAAACTTATAACAAATTCATAAGATTCCTTCATAAAAATCCTTGGCTTCACGTGTTCAGGGCATAACAAAACAACCCCTAGAATAAATACCAAGAGTTTTTTTTCTACCGGTCAAAATAATTATGTATAATTTAATAAATGCTTCAACTGACTCGCAACAATCTGCATACTGTTCCATCCCCGTAAGAAAGTGATTGCAAGTGAAGTATAAGGAAAACTGTGATTGAAAGTCAAATACAATACATAAGGAAAACTAAACTATACTTAACTCTCCCGTTCTTCCCCACCAAATATCTAGCCTGTTTCCGTTCTCGCAAGTTTTCTTAGGGTGCGTGTGTTTACACAGTTCCGTAAATGTATAACCAAGTCATTCAAAACACTCGCTGCTGCTTTACTGTCTCGGTTTTGAGTTCCTCACATCCCCAGGATACCAGAGCTATTAACACGTTACAAAACAAAACACTCCACACTAAAAAAAACATGAAAAATAACAAGAGCAATTCCATATCACCAACGTTTCGGTATTACGAGAGAGAGAGAGAGAGAGAGAGAGAGAGAGAGAGAGAGAGAGAGAGAGAGAGAGAGAGAGAAATTTTCTAAGCGAAACCGAGGAGGCGTGACCCCATCCGTTTATATGCCTGGCCATAAAATGTAAACAAACTACTCCTTGGCTTGTACACCTCAAGGTTTTACTGTATATACCATTCGCCTTGCGCCACTCCTAGGCGAAGCCTGTCTTCAGAGAATACTAGGGCACATATCTCTCTCTCTCTCTCTCTCTCTCTCTCTCTCTCTCTCTCTTTCTGCTACGATTACTGAATGGTGATGGCTTTATGACCTATGCAACGACGTCGTAAAAAATGAGACTTGAGACCATTACCCATCACAGGTCAGACCGATGACGAGAGAGAGAGAGAGAGAGAGAGAGAGAGAGAGAGAGAGAGAGAGAGAGAGAGAGAGAGAGAGCTTGGGTCATTATCATACCTCTGGTTGTAATTCGATATCTATTCTGATAACATCAGGCAGAAATTCAGAACACTTGTGAACTTGTCTTCGTTTAAATTTGTCTGATTCAGTTCCCTCTCACTAGAACGATTAACAGAGACTGAGAATTAAAGCAACTCAATTTATCTTAGTTCTCCACTGACAAAATAGTTTACATTATACTTTTATAATTATCTGAGCCTCTTAAAAAAACTGACTGACACACGCTTATGAAGATTTATATTCTTGTGTCAAACTGAAGAGAACTTAACCAGTTGTCCGTAGTATAAACGACAAGAATAATCCCTTTTTATTTTATTAAAACACACTAAAAAATTAAGAAAGAAAGAAATAAATAAATAAAGTCCAAAATCCTAATCGAGAAAATGCTGGAAAAGTTCCCCTCCGCCACCCGATTAGCCAGTTTCTTTATGCGATCACTCGTCCGAAAGTAATTAACGCCAAAGAGACAAGCTATTCCCAACCACTTAAAGGGACTGAATAATTAAAGCCGAAGCCAGAACAGCGACCTTAGTCATTGCTTTCGGTGCCTCGTTCCCTGACGACACTACCCACCGGCCCTACAACCAAAAAGGAGACCTTCATAACTACGTTACTGGCACCTGTTGGCACCTGTGCCGACGATGGTATCAGGCAAGTGCATTCCTGTCCTCACCTCAGGAGTTAAAAAAAAACAGAGGGTGAGTCAGGAAATAGGTTTGTAAGGTGCCAGCACGAGGCCACGTACACACAGGAAAAGAGAATGAACTTGAGATTTCATCGTATCTAGACCCATTAGCTACAAGAATTTCCTGAGTAATGGTATTCATTGCCTGCTAGTATTTTCATCCCAGTATAGTACAAAACATGGAATGTTTAACAGTACCATACAAACACAGACTAGAGAGAGAGAGAGAGAGAGAGAGAGAGAGAGAGAGAGAGAGAGAGAGAGAGAGAGAGAGAGAGAGAGAGAGAGAGAGAGAGAGAGAGAGAGAATTGTATTCCAAGAAATAACATAAATTTAGAACTCTAGAGCTTTCTAATGATGTTATTACAGCTACCATATCCATAAACACTATTTCTTTTCTCTGTGCAACACAGATAATCGAAAAGTAATCAACTCCGCGTTCAATTATCACGAAATCTTGAACAAGGAAACGCAGAGCAACATGAATCACCTGATAAAAGTCCGATGGAACTGCAAGATTACTTACTTACGTCAATAATCAAGAAAATAAAAAAAGCAGCGGATAAAATCTCTTAAGATTATTCTTTTGTGGAGACAGGTGTAGTAGTGGTCATATAACATAACTGAGGTTATTTGAATAAAACACACATTAGATCATTAGATATTTCACACACAAAGTGTAAAAAAAGTGAGAAATGTTAAGTTTCAACAACCACTTATTATCTATATCTCATTTTGTATATAGTTACCTTTCCATGCATGTATATCCATACACATATTCGGGCATATATATTTTCAAACCTTTCAGAAGCTGGAGTTTAATCATAATTTCAGATAACAAAATCTTACCTGCTGTCAGCGAAAGCTGGCAAAAATTGCTGCCGTGTAATGACACGAATAATCGCCCTAAAATAAATCGTGTTTTTCGCTGTCATTTTTCCAAATCCCCTTCCCTCCGAGTGACTGCTTATTACTACTGCGTTGTGACCGAGTGCAATGTACCCTCAGGAGTATTTTTTTGTGAGAGTGTATTTTTCCACCCGTGTTAATAGTCGGTCAATATTTTATAATTCTATAACAAGTTTCCGTTGTTTTACCATACGACTAGAAAGAGTCAATTCAGTGTATGCTGATTCTAGTTAAATTCAGAAAGAAAGATATAACTAACATACTAACGTTTGCATTACTTTTGGTTTACGAACTTTTATTTTACCACTGCCTTCTTAAGTCATAATTCGTATGAATCATCAGCTACATGGACACCTTCAGTTTGAAAACCTAACGTTTTCGTTCAACCAAACGTTTGTATCCCTTTAACTGGGTAACGTGAACTGCAGAATCCTAGCAACAGTTGAGAGGAGTCTTGTAAGTCATTTCTAAAGACTGGCAATGAGGCCCAAAGACAAACACTAGCATAAACGAGAGAGAGAGGAGAGAGAGAGAGAGAGAGAGAGAGAGAGAGAGAGAGAGAGCGCCAAGCCCACCAACAACCTAGACAGTGTTATTATCCGGAGATTGTTTACATAATCAAAGTTTATTAAGGGACTCGTTCCATCATAGATAATATTCTGCTTAACAACCTATACAGAGCGAGATTTTGCAGGCCTCACCGATATTCATACTTCATGGTGCATAGTAAGTGGATTTATTAAATGGTGACCTATTCTGAAGCTTAAAAGTATACCTTCTTTATAATACTGTTTCACGATCGAAAGAAAGATCTATATTAGCATATACATTTGGAAACGCCGTCTCTTTCCTAACAACAATTACAAACATGCAACGGGATCGAAAAAGTACCATTAAATACTCTATCTACTTAATCAAACAACAAACTGATGTCGCAACGACGGAGGTCACAGTGTTGCACTCCAATTCAGCCAGTTCAGTGATTCCAATGTGACGTTTATTTAAGCCACTGGTGCAGGCTGTTATAAAGTGACCTATAGATCGAATATAATTCAAAATAAAAAAAACAGCATAATGCAAACCTCAGTAATATCTCTCTCTCTCTCTCTCTCTCTCTCTCTCACAACACAACTTACCCGCCCCTCTCCTCTCTTTCACTCTCTCTCTCTCTCTCTGTCCATTCCATTATCGCACTCCCCAAAATTAATGGGTCCTCTGCGATATCTCCCTCTCGCATACGCCATCCCCCTAGACTTAACAACATGCAACCCTCAATTCCCCAACCCCAACAATAATGGGCAAGGTAATATCCGCCTCTAAGACGTATAAAAATAAGGAGCAAATTTCCATTCCTCGGGTATCGATGCATTTATCTGGCTCGTTCCTTCAACGTCTTGCTTTACAACGTGGCTTGCCTATCGTCACGCTTAATCCCGGTGTCCACTTTTATGTATTACTGTAGGTGTTGCTCTGTCTGCCAGTTTTTTTATGGGTAAAGAATCTGGCGTCGATTCATGTACTTACTGACCTTTCTTCTGGACATGCTTTTCGTCTGTTTTGTCGGGCGATTTGTTTGTTGTAAACTCATTAATAAAAATGCAAATATATTATGATTCGAGTGTATAGACAGTTCGTCATTATTTCAGTAATGGTTGTTTACATACTTATCAACTTTTCTTCAAGACTCTGTAGGGCTCTGACGATTTTTTTCATGAGTCTCACGGTTACTTTGTCAACTTTTACACTACTTTTTCTGTTTACGAGTTACCTGTCAACTTTCCTCCGCGTCTCTTCGTCCCATGTTACCCAAATTACCTTTTCACTATAATAATAGTACGTCTAAAAGTGAACTTTCTTCGACATGTAACTGCCAACATTTCTGCAAAACTGTGTAGGAGTCAGTCGATATCCTTTCTTAATACCGACGACATTAGTCTCCTAATCACGCACATAAATTACCTAAGTAATACAATATTGCATGTAAATGGGAAAATTCACACGTGCATCCGATTCAGAGCATACGCATGAATATGCACTCACATCCAACTGACGCGAATGCTGTCTCTCCTTATACAACAGACTAATCCGGAAAAGCATCTTGCAAAGCCACAATAATAAAACACTTTACGAGTGCAATTCCGAGCATAGCCCGGGAGCTTCCTACTTCTTTCGCATTAGCTAAATTATACTTTTACTTTCACTTCAAAAATTACGACAAAACATAACGGACATCTTTCACTGTCGAAGAATTCCCACGTCTCTGAAGAAGTTAATGACGACAACAACAACAGATATTACCACAGCTAAAATTACTAACACTAAAATGAGTAATCATATGAAGGTAACATGTCGGCATAACACAAGAAATGTAAACGAAGGGTGAAAAGCATTAACTGCTTTACAAAAAATGAACACGCTACATCATTTATCAATTTATGTGAGAGAGAGAGAGAGAGAGAGAGAGAGAGAGAGAGAGAGAGAGAGAGAGAGAGAGAGAGAGAGCGTTAACTCCAACTTGCTACCGAATATGGCAGGCATTTATCATTCTCACTTCTCATTCTCTAAGAAGCTAAGGATAGAGGACAGTCAACGTGTATTTTTCTCCTTCGACTGTTTCCTGTCATTGTTATTGTTAACGACATTTGTCGCAGCTATCAAGATAAGATAAAGTTTCATTTTATAGTGAAGGACTGTTTCTCTAGTAATGATGCCACTATATATATATTATATAATTATATATATATATATATATATACTATATATATATATATATATATATATATATATATATATATATATATATATATATATATATATATATATATATATATATCACACTCCCACGTCTCTCTCTCTTTCAGCAGGCATTACGACGCTTCCAGAATAGAAAGACCTTTCACGTCCAATAATTCTTCCAGTCACAACATTCTTCGTATGTGAATGGAGTCAAGGCGAAAGAGATACAAAAACAAAACTAACACCGGCTTTTACACTGCAAAGCTCCCGCTGTCTGTTTGCTTTACCTAATCCATGTCATTCCACTATCAATTCAGGAAGCAGAATTTTCAGTCCTCCTCTCATCCTACAAACAACTGTCTTATTCATTTCCAAATGATTGTGGCAATCAACCACTTCCCTTCTTCCACCATTCATATCAACTTTCACCGCTACACCTTCCTTTATTCCCTTTACCCTCTCAAATTTAGTCTCAACTTTCTCCTCTTGCAAATACTTTCAAATCCCTTTCACAGGTTTCATTACCCCCAACTAATACTAAAACCATCTGCAAACGTCAACCACTCATCACTCCACTCACTCCTCTCTCAGATTCTCTCATTACTCGTAAAAGATATCGCCTCGCCAGGCAGACAAAATACACCTCGTACCAACATGTAATTAATAGCTATGGTAGTCAAATAATAACTGTGACAGTGGCTTTACGTCTTTTCCTGAATTCATCCATTTTAGCGAAAAATTATATATATATATATATATATATCTATATATATATATATATATATATTGTATAGTATGTAGTATGTATGTATGTATGTATGTAAGTATATGAATGCCAAATTAATTTGCAAAACCCTTAAAACTCTATATCCAGGGGCCTCTGTTTAGTACAGATTTAAAGACATTTCCTTAAAGTGTATGCTACATTTCACGCGGCCATACATAGAACGCACGACGTTCCAGACATATGGCGTATGAAAAAAAAAAATCATCACTAAATAACTTGTCGTAAATACATAAAGATAACTGATCTATTAACCGCGTAACATGGATGAACAGCTCACGGAAAACAGGCTTCAAAAGCGCAACGTACACCAGAACCACAACAACAAAAATCTTAATCACGATGGTTTCCATTATAATAGCAACAATACCAAGCGTAAAAAAAAAAAGGCTACATACAAAACAAATTCTTGCAATTTCCGCCCCCATGCCCGAAACGACGCTGATTCGAGAGAATGATGTGTATTTTAAACTCTTACGTCACCGACGAGCAGGGACGGGGGACGGGGATTATGGAAGAAACGTTCAGGGGCCTGGGGACGGGGGAAGGGGCAACTTCGAAAGGAAGCCGGGCAATGCATTCCGACAATTCCATTCTTAGTGGCACTCAAGTTTTTTGGGAGGAGGAAAAGGGGGAGGGGGGAGCTCCGGACGTTCACTTGGGAGGGAGGGGAGGGAGGGAAGGAGGGAGGGAGGGAGGAGGGGCAGTGGTAGAGGGATGGCTTCTGGTCGGGGCGTAGAGAGATTTTTAAGGGCCAATGCTAATCATTCAAATAGCTTTTTTTCCTCTCTCTCTCTCTCTCTCTCTGCTGCAATATGTGCTAATAGGAACTATAGAGGAGGAGAGGAGAGAGAGAGGAGAGAGAGAGAGGAAGGAGGGATCCTTAGGAGAGAGAGAGAGAGAGACGAGAGAGAGAAGAGAGAGAGAGAGAGAGAGAGAGAAATATTAAGGCAAAGTGAAAGTGGGGGAGAAAAAATGGGGAGTCAGGACACAAAGGATTAAAACAATAGACTCTCCTCATCTCTCTCTCCCGCTCTCGTATGGGAAAATGACGTTGCAAGATCAAAAATCTGAAGCACAAAAAGAACCAACTCGTGTGTGTGTGTGTGTGTGTGTGTGTGTGTGTGTGTGTGTGTGTGTGTGTGTGTGTGTGAGCGCAATCTATAAACCTTCCTGAGTATGATATAACTACCTAGAAAATAATATAAATCATCCATGAAATTAAAGTTTCAAACAAATTCAGGGGTGCTGACAAAAACATTTCCAAAGACCTGCAACTAATATTAAAAATGAGAGAGAGAGAGAGAGAGAGAGAGAGAGAGAGAGAGAGAGAGAGAGAGAGAATACCTATTGACAACTGGATATTCAAACAATTCTACGGTCTTGGGGGAATTATCTCAACGTCTTTTTTCCTTGAAGGAAAAGATTTTAAACAATTTCACTATTAATCCTTTTAGAGATGATGATGAAGACAGAGAGATAGAAAGAGAGAGAAATAAAGTAAAAATCTTCATGTCCATTTTACAATGGTTATTCTACATGTAAGTATTCTGAAAATATATACAGCGTCCACAGAAAAAAAAATAATACAATTGTTACCACAACGTCAAACCGACATAGCCGCACCCTACTCCAAAGAGGGAGAGACATTATTCATGTATTGGGAAAAAAAATTAAATTGAACCATATATTCAACATGTTTCAAGATAGATGCAGTATCTATCTATCTAGCTATTCATTTATATAAACCAGTGGCGTACATTGGTTGCTAAACATCCACATTCGATTACTTGTAAAATAATGGGACGAAGGATCCTTTCAAGTTCCTTCTTAAAACATATAAGGAGAAACGAGGTGGAGAAGGACCCACGATTCATGGGGAGGAGGAGGAGGAGGAGGAGGAGGAGGAGGAGGAGGAGGAGGAGGAGGAGGAGGAGGAGGAGGGAGGAGGAGGAGGAGGCGAGTAACACAAGCGATAACAAAACTGGAGGAAGAGCCAGAGGGGTAAGGAAAAATCCATGTACTACAGAGAGAGAGAGAGAGAGAGAGAGAGAGAGAGAGGGGGGTTATTTCTAATATGTGGAAAACGGATATGCAATATCAACGACATGAGTAATAATCTGAAGAAAGCAACAGCTCCCCGAAAAATTAAGGAAAATGTGAAAATGAAAGAACATAAAAAAATAATAATAATAATTTTTATGACGTGACGTGACTCCAAAGGAAGGGGACATCCTGTCGTAGAGTAAGAAGTATTGCTGAAAAAAAGGGGGGGGGGGATAAATTCCATCCAAAGATAACCACAACGACTATATATAGTACAATATCCAAGGTGGTTCAACTGAATAAATATTCACAATTCAAAAGGAAGATGGGGGGATAAATTCAATCCAAAAATAACCACAAAGACCATAGTAGAATATCCAAGGTGGTTCAACAGAATAAATATTTAAGATTCAAACTGAATTACAATACACATACAAATAAAATAATTGAATATAGAGCAATATACAATATAAAATATAATGAATCATAAAAATACAACAACCCTTCAAAATAGTCTAAACTTTAAAAAATCCATAAGAATAAGAATAAGAGCGAGAGAGAGAGAGAGAGAGAGAGACTTGCTATCAACGGAAGACGGATATTCCAATTAAAAAAATAAGATGCATACAGCAATGAGTCCAACACTCGGACGAAATCTGAAGAAACAAGGAGAGAGAGAGAGAGAGAGAGAGAGAGAGAGAGAGAGAGAGAGAGAGAGCACAGCCCAGGGAACGCCTACTCTCCTGTCCCTCTTTTTCTTTCATTACCCCCAGGGTGCCTTAAAGAACGCCGTGCTTCGGGACAGCACAGCGATACCTGGGAGTTTTATAGTCACCTTCCTCTGGCCTCTGAACATCTTCCTCGTCTCCTCACTGAGAAACAAGTTCACCTCGTCTAGTCTTCTCACCCACTTATGAAAATGATGCCTACCTGGTATCGTCTCGCATAAAATGAGAAGGGTATACTCAATGGAGAAATGATGAACTTTGAATAGTTCACTATGGAACCACGGTTCAATGACCTTGTAAGGAACAGCATTATATTGAGTACATTAAGCACAATTACAAGATAAATATACAGTGTAAGTGTATGTAGGCTATATAGGTATATATATTACATTAACAGAAATTAAGAAATAAGAACCGGGTAATGTGTGACAAACGAAGAATACGTTTAAGCGATTATATATATATATATATATATATATATAATATATATATATATATAGATATATATATATAATATATATATATATAAGCATGATGGGCTATGGTGTATGCTAACAAGATTATTACATGGCTGACAACCGTAAAATTAATTCCCTAATGTTTGTTTGTATGGTGTTGTTACGTTGCATGGAACCAGTGGTCATTCAGCAACGGGACCAACTGCTTTACGTGACTTCCGAATCTCGTCGAGAGTGAACTTCTATCACCAGAAATACACATATCTCACACCTCAATGGAATGCCCAAGAATCGAACTCGCGGCCACCGAGGTGGTAGGCCAAGACCATACCGATCACGCCACTGAGGCGCTGAGATTTGAAACAATCTATTGCATTTAATGGTATTCCCAAAACTTCTTGCTCCCAGCTACTGTATAAAATGTTATCACCTCTCCATTTTCAGCGATAGGCCACATCGCATCAACAATTTTTTCGAGAACCTACACTTTGCATTTGGATTTGCCAGAAGACCTCTATAGTCAGGAAGCCCTTCTTCAGAAGTCATAAGTAGATTCCTATCAGAGGACCTCCCTACACACGAAGCCCTTCTTCAGATGTCATGGGTAGTTTCCTATTGGAAGATTTCCACTGTTGGGAAGCCCTTCTTCAGTCCTAGGTAGATTCCTTTCAGATTTCCCTCGTCAGGAAGCTCTTCTTCAGAAGTAATTGGTAGATCGTATCAGAAGATCTCCCTAGTCAGAAAGACTTCAGAAGTCATGGGTAGATTCCTATCTGAAGATTTCCCTCGTCAGGAAGCCCTTCTTCAGGAGTCATTAGATTCCTATTAGATTTCCATTGTCAGGAAGCCTCCCTCGTCGGGAAACCCATCTCCAGAAGTCATAGGTAGATTCCTATCAGATCTCCCTTTTCAGAAGTTATACGTAAATCTCTATCACAAGATTTCTCTTGTCAGGAAGCCCTTTTTCAGTTGTCATTGATACATTCCTATCACATCTCTCTTCAGAAATCCCTTCTTAAGAAGTCATGGGTAGATCCCTATCAGATCTCCCTCGTCAGGAAGCCCTTCAGAGGTCATGGGTAGATTCTTATCGTAAGTTCTCCATCGTCAGGAAACCTATCTTCAGAAGTCATGGGTAGATTCCAATCAGATCTCCCACATCAGGAGAAGCCCTTATTCAGAATCCATAGTTAGATCCCTATCAGAAGATCTCTCTCGTCAGGAAGCCCTTCTTCAGAAGTTATGGGTAAATTTCTATCAGATTTCCCTCGTCAGTAAGCATTTCTTTAGAAGTCACGGGTAGATTCCTATCAGATGTCCCTAGTCAGGAAGCCCTTCTTCAAAAGTCATAGGTAAATTCCTATCAGAAGCCCTTCTTCAGAAACCATAAACAGATTCCCATCAGAATATTTCCCTCGTCAGGAAGCCCTTCTTCAGAAGTCATGGGTTGATTCTTTTCAGAAGATCCCCTTGCCAGGAAGCCCTTCTTCAAAAATCAAAGGTAAATTCTAATCAGAATTTTTCCATCGTCAGGTAGCCCTTCTTCAGAAGTCATGGCTAGATTCCTATAAGAAAATTCCCCTTATCAAGAAGCCATCTGCAGAAGTCATGGGTCGATTCCTATAAGATCTCCCTCGTCAGGAAGCTTTCTTCATAGCCCATGAGAGATTCCTATCAGATGATCTCCCTCGTCAGGAAGCCCTTCATCAGAAGTCATAGGTTGATTCCTATCAGATCTCCCTCGCCACGAAGCCCTTCTTCAGAAGTGATAGGTAGATTCCTAGCAGACGATATTCCTCGTCAGGAAGCCCTTCTTCAGAAGTCATAGGTAGATTCCTGTCAGATCTCCCTCGTCAGAAAGCCTTTCTTCATACATCATTGGTCGATTCCTGTCTGAAGATCTCCTTCATCAGAAAGCCCTCAAAATGCATAGGAAGACTCCTTGTCGTCTCACTTCCTACTAAAGGTAGCTACCAACACAGCCAGATGACGTGCTAGTACTTCGTCATTTCCTTGATGGTAACTGTTACAGGATGCGCAGTAATAGTTCTGGTGCTACCTAGCGAAGCGGAACGAGAGAGAGAGAGAGAGAGAGAGAGAGAGAGAGAGAGAGAGAGAGAGAGAGAGAGAGAGAGAGAGAGACTAAATCTAGTGTAGGTCATTGCAGTGCTAATCCTACTTTATTAACAAGGTCAATAAATAATAATGACAAATGACAATATGTAGAAAGTATCAACAATACCTGAAGAACACGTGATAAATTACTGATGCACTTACAAATAACGTTAAATCACATTTTAACGAACTAGGTGTAGTCTTGAAAAATATCCCCCAATGTTTCGAAAAAACATCATTTTCATCCTTATGATATTCATATCAATTAGAATGCAACTTATGAGTGTATTTTCTTCTCTTTATTGAATTAGCCACGGCAATGACGCTGTTCCCCACCTAAGTTCTAATGATGTCATTTTCGATTTTCTGTCCTCGAAATTATACAAATTATATCATACAAAATGGAAAACAGGGGAATGATTAATATTCCAAACTTGACAAAGCATAATAATAGAATCAAGAATTTAGGCCAATGACCAAGCGCCGGGACATTTGAGGTCAATCACCTCTAAAAGGGCAAATGAGAGGAAAGATTTCTAAAGGTGTATGAGGAAGAAAACCTTGCAGTTGCACTACGAATCAACTGTTAGGAGAGGGTGGAAAGTAAGATGGAAGAAAGAAAATATGAAAGCAAGTGCAGTAAAGGGAATTAAAACGGTTGCAGCTAGGGGCCGAAGGGACGCTACAAAGAACGTTCAGTAATGTCTACAGTGCACTGCATGAGGTGTACTGACAGCACGAACCTCCAATGGATTGAAAACGCATAAGACACCTAACCAAGACCGTTAATATCCAGGGAGTAACTGTGAGGAGTGATTTGACGGGTGGGTGCTTGGCGGCCGTCTTAGTGAAGAAGGGCTCACTCCATTAAACTAGGTTAAGGGAATCCCATACATATATTGCCCTTTAATTACCATAACACATGAATGAGGTATGAAGAACAAAACAAATTTTCATTTCATTTAAAAAATTAGTTTGTAAATATGGGGCAACGTTTTGGAAAGGTTAATGTACCGGTTAAGTGCGTACAAGGGTACAATTGAACTACAGCCAAAAATATATTATATATATAATATATAGTATATATATATATACGTGTATATATATATATATATATATATATATATATATATATATATATATATATATATATACACACACACACACACAAATATATATATATATATATACACACATATATATATAAACACACACACATATATATATATATATATATATATATATATATATATATATATATATACATATATAATATATAAATACAAGTTTACCACAAGACAATAAAATATGCTTTGGCTAGTATCACAATCTAGAGTTATACGAAAATAGATGTGATAATACGCCAATTACCTGTGCTTGCATCAAGCTACAACTCAATCGGGGGCAAACTCACCTCGATCTGTCGTGAGGGTCAAAGGTAGCCGCCATCTTCGCCATACAATAATCTCACAGCGTCGAAAATGATAATCCTTTCCGCCAATAGCGTCTTCGCAGATTAAAAATAAATAAAACACTGCACTTCAAATCTTCCAGAGTTTATTTCCCACAACAACAAAAAAAAGAAAGAAAAAAAAAGGGGGTTCCCTCACCACATCCTTGCGACACTTCAGCAAAAAACAGCTGTCTATTTCAATTTGCACTTTTGTAACAAACTAAATATAAACCACTTCACTATAACACAGACTCCGAAGGACACACTTCACACTTCAGCAAGGTCATGGCGCGTCCCTCACTGAAAAGAAGAGAGAAAAAATTAAATACATACAAATTAAAAAGTACCTTAGATACGGACGGAAATGAGAGAGAGAGAGAGAGAGAGAGAGAGAGAGAGAGAGAGAGAGAGAGAGAGAGAGAGAGAGAGAATTGAATCCCACTTCAGCGATTTCCTGAATGTAAAAAGAAAAAGAGAAAAAAAAAGGAACAAATGCCGGGAGGATTGAAAATTAGGTTTATATATACAATACAAATCCACAGAGAGAGAGAGAGAGAGAGAGAGAGAGAGAGAGAGAGAGAGAGAGAGAGAGAGAGAGAGAGAGAGAGAGAGAGAGCAGGGGCCCGACGAATGATCCCGCCCGAGGGGTAGTGATTATCTACAGGTAAATTCTCTCTCTCTCTCTTCCAAGAAATTATAAGTTTAAAATGATACAGCTAAAATTACGTAATACAATAAAAAAAAGCATTAAAATTTAAAATTAAACCTTTTATTTTAAGTTTAACAAGTAAAATAACACATCGTATGTAGGAATATAACAGCAAACAGCCAGCGTAAAATGTCTCATTATCAGGGCTGTCAAAATGCACCAAAGAATAAAAATTAAAAAAGGACTCCTAAAAAAAAAACAAAAAAAAAAAAAAAAAAAAAAAAGTCTATTCTTAATTTTAATTCTTTGTATTCTTACAGCCCTGATAATGAGACATGTAGTCTCTCAAGTTTGGCCATATTGCCCTGGGTGTTTGTTGTTTTATTCCTGATATGTATGCATATTTATATATATAACCATACACGAGTATGATAGAACCTTCCATTTCCAACATGTCTTTACGAAGGAGGTTGGTTAGACCCATGCCAAGTAATATAATAATAATAATAATAATAATAATAATAATAATAATAATAATAATAATAATAACCGTAATATCGTCAAGTCAGAGGTGTAGACTACGCCAAAGAATGACAAAGTGACAGCTAACGTCTTAAACTTGATTTATGAGCTTTCTTTCTATTCAATATATATATATATATATATATATATATATTATATATATATATATATATATATATATATATATTTCATGAATACTGGAACTTCATAATGTTCTTCATCAGCAAAAATCCCAAGATCCCAGCTATCGTGGAGTTTTTCATTCTAGTCGATTTTAAACGTTGGCATTTCAACATACAATTCAAGTGAACTTTTTTTTTCGTAAGTAACAATATTAAATAAGATTTACATTTCTACGTATTAGATTCTGAAACTTCAGACTTTTGGGCGGTCTAGCCTCTGAAACTTCTTATGATATCATGAAGAATTTGATTTCAAGAACTCTGAAATCAACTTGCGTTAAGAAATAATGAAGCAGCGCACTGTGGTTTTTCTTTTGTTTCAAAATCATTAAATGCATCTTGTAGTTCTCCTCCCATGCAATGAGAACATCGCTGCTAAACAATGAACGGAGAGAGAGAGAGAGAGAGAGAATCTTAATGGGGAGAACCCAGCAAACTCCATTAATGAAAACATGAATGCCAGTATGTAACTGGTTCGTCTGAATGGCGAGGTCGCGTGGAGTGCGGGAATATGGTTGGGAGAGGGGGGAGGGGAGTAGGGAGGGGGTTAGGACAGAAACCATGAGGGAAGGAGAGAGGAAAGGCCAGATAAGGTACCAGAGGTCCCTGAATTGATATGACGAGAAGAAAACCATCAATGAATTTCACTTTCCTCACGGCAACGAGCTTCGTGATTCTTATACAGCAAAAATAAGAAATTAATAAGATGGGAAATATATATATATATATATATATATATATATATATATATATATATATATATATATATATATATATATATATACGTATAATACAAAGGATACATGGATCGTTTAAGAGAAGTGCTGATAATCCGTCATAGAAAAAGAGAAAATAAAAGGAGAATTACTGGAAAATCCAAATCTTCGCTAATACCAGCGATAACCTGATAATATTGTGGCAATTAACGACTAAATGATCAGACTGTGATGAAGTAATAGGCCAACGGCCAACATAAGCGGCGGATCACTTTGAATCAAAGCGCTAGACCATTTGTTCCTATTGTTTACGACCCACACACGACAAACGTTTGAGCAAAGGCACGTTTCCCGAGCAAGCAGAATATTTTTATAATAGAAAAGGTTAAGAGAATGAAAGAATTATGGCGTAAGGTAACACTAACGGCGAAATGATGGTTCACAACGGTTTACGGTATTTTGCGTGAACGGAGGAAAAGGAGGCGGCAGAATGTTTACAAATGAAAAGAGCACACAAGCTACTGAAAACAACTGAGCTCTGAGCTTTTGTCAAGTGTGAATGAGGACAAACTGAATATCTAACAAGCGCCGGAGCACATGGGGATGTCAACTGAATAAAATATGTCAAAGGCTCTCGTATGCTGATAAGCCTTCAGTGTGCACGGAGCTCCCGAGTAATCTAGTCCGAGTACGTTGTCATATTAGAAGGAATTCAGGTTTATCAAACACGCCACTGTTTTCATCAAGAAACACAATCAATGGCTTCACTCATTCCCGATCAAAACACCCACATTTTATAACTACAGACAGACCCTCATCCTTAATTTCCTCACAAATTTGTTACTCCATTAAAATCTTCCAGAGGTATCCGTATGGTGGCAAATCATACAAAACAAAAATATTCTGGATGCATACAAAACCCTCTCACGCCCCGGGATAATACATAATCGTGACGTGACAGCCAATAATGGGATAAGCCAGTCATTGCAAGCGCTTTTTCCTGTTGGCATACCTACTTCTCAACAGGAGCTTGTGTCGTAGACATCTGACTACCTGGTGATTTCTATAAAAATGCGTGGACTACCTTATTTTTCCCTTTAAAAAATTCCCACATTTTTACTTGGCCTACGTTCATACTCGAAGTGATGATTCGTGAATGAACCACAGTGCAGGAAACTTCCATAACATGAGTCGTTCCTTAACCTAATTTAAATGCCCATCGTAAATATGCTGAATCACGTACTCATGGCCGCTATTCACCTTGATCTTGCACAACCCTTAAGCGCTTCCTGGACAATACCACATTTTTGGAATTGGAATTTGAATATATAATTGGGTCAAAGGCCAAGCGCTGGAACCTATGAGGTCAATTAGCGATAAAAGGGAATTGAGAGTAAAGATTAAAAGGTGTAACGAGGAAAACCTCGCAGCTGCGCTATGAAACAACTGTAGGAGAGTGGAAAGTCAGACACAAGAAGCAAATATAAACGGTGGCACAGTAAAAGGTATGAAAGGGGTTGTAGCAACGGGAAGGAAAGACGCTGCAAAGAACCCAAGTAATGCCTACAGTGCGCCATGTAAGGTGCATAACTACGCTATCCACCTACGGGAATTAACGCCCTTTTCTTCCACAGGTCTGCTTCAACTCCATATCCATGACCAAACCATCTCAAAACACTTACGCTACAACCAACACTCTTGCTAACCGCGTTACCGCTTCTGCCTATCTCCACATTTAATTTCCCACTCTTTTAATTATTCTTTAAACCCTATGTTCGAAGTACATTTCAACAGCTTCGTCCTCCTTTCATTCGGATACAACAAAAACATAGGTGACACAGTGCAATATTCCACTATTTGTAGAATTTGTTCATATGGCCTCGTCTCTCATCAACAAGATAAAAGTGATCCTGTCGCTTATGAAATGCTTGAGAAAAGAGCAACATCATTGTTATGCTTTTATACCGTAAATAGTCATTGTAGCTGGTGTTCAACTGTATACAAAAGCTTATGGTTCTATTGGGTTCATTTCTATGCCCACACAATATTTGCAAAGCGAATATACAAGATCATTCACTCAACTATTAAATTTCTTAATTGTTTTAATTTCTTTATGTATAAATTCTTACTCGTGTCTCCTCCCCCCACTTAATAATGTGCCTGATCGCACGAGTGCTTACAAATTGACTTCTCGTGGTAGACCTTTGGAATGTTAATCTGGCAACCAAATAGTCCAAGGTTATGGCGATTACTTTTACACCTTTAATGTAAGAACTTAGAATACACACACACACACACACACAGATCGGACGCACATTGCTATAATCAGATTAGACATATCACATGCTTATATAAATTTAAAAACTTTCCTGGCTTTAGCTGGAATCACACTCCTTGGTGTAAAAGAATTAATGAGAATTTGTTGGTGAACTAACACTTCAAAGCGCCCGGGGAATTTTAGTAAATGCAACTAAATCCTCCATGGTTATCTTACTCAAGCTCTTTTATCTGCTACAAAAGAGAGATTTCATTTGCAAGAGACCATTCTCTTTAGCGGTTTGATTCTTTAGGATATACCGGCGCGGGTCTCAAATATCTCTACGGAAATTGAATTGAATATAACATTTAAGACAAAACGTTGGGACTTATAAGACCATTCAGCGCTGAAAGAAAATAATGATGAAATAATTGTCGAGTGAAGAAAGTGGGATAGAAGACAGAGAATATGAACGAGGGTGTAGCAAAAGAAATGAAAGGGGTTGCAAGTAGGGGCCGAACGGACGCTGCATTAACATTACGAGAGCAATTTCTACAGGAATCTCTACGGAAAAGAAACTCCCGTCACGCATCTTCAGAAAGAATTAATTCAACTAATTCTTACAAAATGATACAGAATCGTTTAAAATACATACATTACATTAAATACGGAAGCAACTCTGTTTAGGATGTTAAATGTTAATCTGACGTAAGGCACCAGAGGAGATGAAGGACACCACAGAACAAAGCAGAGGGCATATAAATGATATTAATAGTACCATTGCTTCTTCACTAATAGTAGCCATAGAGGATTCTGCCAATCAATTTCCAGTGCGTTCCATTTTCAAAGTGATATAATAACCCAGGTAAGGTATCTTGGCAATTTACATAGAGGTGAAGAAGAAAGGATGCAAAACATTTCTTGAACATGTCAAATCTTTGTGGCAATTTTTTCAAACATCAAAGAATGTTGAAATCTACTACAGCTACAGTACATTACAAAAAACCTATTCGTAGTCATAATGTGTAACAAAGAATGTAAGTGCATGTTGTGACCACCAATCTACAACACAGGAGCTACGCCTCTCCAGTTTATCTTGTTAAAACCCTGCTGATCCAAACTGCTCTGGATCTGAAAATGATCTCCCTCTACGGTATGACGGTATGAGAAATTTAATTAACTAATTTCATGTACTGTAATATAAAACCTAAGCAAGTTTTCTTCAAATGTTGGAAGGAACGATCATCAACTTTTTTCAGCTAAGACTACTTCAGTATTACCACAAAAAATACATTTCAAACGAAATGACTTCAGTAAAATTTGAACACTAAATGCTATAAACAAGGACCCAAGAGCAGAAAGTTGTTTGGAAACATTGAAAAATTGGGGACAAATGGAAGCTTCGTTTATGTAGGATGAAAATTTTTCCTTAGAGGACGCCAAATGAGCAAGTGTTGTAATCAGAACTGTCTAATGATTCAGCTGACCTAATAATGACTATCTTTAACATAAGCAGTGAATATTAACTTTACAACCACTCTTGCTTCCACGAAATATCTAACTACATGAGTTTAACATCTTTTTCTACATATGAAGTTACAACTTGAATATTCTACAAGGTATCAATGATTTCTTTTAAAAAAACGCATCCCTCAACAATCCTTTAAAATATAATGAACCATTACTTAATTCTACCAAACAAACACAAAACATTCCGTTCCTTTATAACAATCAAAGCAACATGCAAAACACGACAGCTCTTTGCCCATGACTAACATACTGTACTGAGAAACGTGGTGTAACATCCTCTTGTGAGTAGTATTAAACATTTGCAATTCAAAAACAAAAAAACAAAAATAATTCGAATAGCGCAAGAGGTCTTTAGCATAGTTATGTCCCTACCATGTAACAAACATTCTTTCTAAATTATACAAAAAAACTATCACTATGCACTGTAGACAATCTCTTCTTTTGTTTCTTCCTGTCGCAGGGATACTGTACTTTTTTTGTACTCTACTCCATAGATATATTTTTTTAAATATACAGAACAAATAACAAATTAAAAGCCCACACCTATATCAAATGTAATAACAAACCCTACTTGTAATCACCATTGTATCGTACCCGATACCAATGGGAAAGTGAGCAGAATCAAATGCGATAGCAACGCAGACAAAATGCTAGTCCTATCTCCAAAAACTCTGGAAAAAGAAGTAACAAGTATACAGGATAATATGCACTGTACTAACTCCTAAATTTAACCCAACTAGGAATCATGCCCTATACAGAACACTGCAGATGGACTCGAGATTTTCTGCAATGTACTTTTAGCCTACAACTCCATTCATTTATACATTTCACTTTTCACAAACTTCTTTGAACACTTTCTACCTTGCTATTCAAATCCTCTAACTTTCCCCTGCTCCATTCTCACTTATGAACTTCCCTCGTGAAAGCAACATGAGAATCTATAAACTAATTCATAAACCTACGAACAGCTCTCCACCTCCATTAAACTGTTATCGAATACAATTCAATACTTATGAAAAAACCAACTAGGAAGATCCACTGCAACAATAATTAATAAATAAATAAAAAGGCTAAAAATTTTCTCATGATGTCAACAAAAACCTCTATGATTCCATACAAATGTCAGTCTGGCTTCGTGTCAGAGAAAACAAGATAAGAAGTATTTACCATAAGGCAAGTACGGAAGTATCATTCCAAAAAAAGGAAATGATGGAAATGATAATGCCACATAACTGTGAACTTTGAGAAGGAGTAGGATCCAGTAACAGGGAAGATACAAAAGGTGCTGAGGCGATCTCAGTAAGTGTATCAAATGTAACATATGGTATCACAAGGGATGCTCAGGATTGCGACCAGATACTTGGAGTTAAAAGACTTTTGATCCCGAAATGTATAAGAAAAACAAATGGTGTAAGCGAGGGAGATGGAGTATTATGACTGACTTTAATTTAAATTGGTGTTGCAATGTAACTGACGGTGTTAGTAAGTAGATTTTATAAAAACAAACTTTTTTCAAGAAACACTCGCCTATACATTACATATTTTATAATACATACCTTCACACCACACATACCATACAGATAAAATCTGATGAAAGACATGCAAAAAATTCAATGTGTATCTTCCAGGAATTATGAATACTTAAAAATGTCATTTGGATTACATAGATCCTTTCTGACAACTCGGAAAATAGGGTAATTCCCTTCATCACTGGGAGTGGAAGGACAGGTCTCAGGAGGGGGGACAAGCTAAAACATGAAGCAGGTATTGAGATGGAAGTGCAGTAAATATATAGCAAGTGTCCTATTAGAAAAGAACAAAATCTTATGATCATACATAAAGCCTCCTCTAATACTCCATGCAGCAGACAACATGGGTGCTGACTGATAAAATGGAGATGATTTTGAAAAGGTATGCCAAGAGGAATGCTATGATTAACAGCTATTACAAAATGAAGAACAGTATGAGGAACCAGGAAATCATGAAAAATTATGCAGAATAAGTTCTAAATGAGATGAGAATCTAAGAAGAAATTGTAAGAGAAGAAACAAGGGCGAGAATTAATTTCATATTTTAACATCTTAAATGGAAAATCTGAGGTAAAAACAATATGGAAAATGAGGTTGATGGTGAAACTACTAAGGTTAAACAACTCATAAAATCTAAAACCCATTATTAACTATATACCAGTAAATTAGTGTACTACTTAAACATCCCCATAATAATGATGCTCTTGTTCTCATCAACAATATTATCATAACCACTGCTACATATACAGTACCACTGACATCTTTGATATTCCCCAAATAATGACATTTGATCATTATTATGTGCCATATGCAACAATTCAATAATTTTTCCAACCTAACATTTCCTACTTCTTTGCAACGTAAACCTGGTAAAAATTGTCTCTAAATAAATTAACTAAAAACTGAAAACTAATGCACAGCTTGCCAAACTCACAATATTTACACAAAGGATTCAACAGTTTGTCAATGGCACATAAATTTCTACAAAATATTTGGATGAACTTCACAAATGACCAAACATGTAGGTAAAAAATAGTTTTAATGGACTAAAAAGCTATTACAACTTAATGTAACAAATATGAAAAAGCAGCAAAACCTGAAACTGTGCAAAAATGTCTACAAATATAACTCCATGTATGATACAATAGGTTCCATACAGTATCCCATACTACTTTATGAAAATTTCATCTTAGAAAGGCAGGCAGACCAAAACATGAACCATCCTAAGCATCTTTGCATATTTTTTCTACTAATGCATGCATTTTTTTTTTTTATCATCAACATAGTCACAAAATCTCAGCATTCACTCAGCAGCATGCTCCCATTCTATTTTATGAAAAACTTTGCACTCTCTTGGCACCGAATTCAGATGCAAAATAAATATCGCAATCAAAATTTTGTTGCTGTATTTCAAGAAGTATTTCTGCATCTTCTTACTTAAATGAGCAGTCCCATAATCATATAAAAATTTGAAACAAACAAGCACTGCACAGTTTAAGAAAAATATTGATGGCTATTACATCCACATCCAAACATTACTCAATACCCAATAAGGAATTTCAGAAGTGATCAAATACGAATATCTACAAGAATAGTTTTCAATTTCCTCATGAATAACTTGGGGCTGCTATTGGTCAATACTACCCTTATCAAAACTTAGTGAATTGCCATAATAAACTAATAAAACTGATATCAAGAGAGGCAATAAAATCTTATGTCCAATGAAAGCCTTACCAAGTACATAAATTGGCAATAAAATCTTATGTCCAATGAAAGCCTTACCAAGTACATAAATTATCTTGTTAATTAAATAAATTTTTTGTTGTATAAAGTAGTGCATATTCATTGCACGCTAGAATAATGTTCTGAAGAATTAAAATATTCACTGAATTACTTGCAAAGACCTTAATATTGGTTTTACCAACTTTGAATATGTTATTGCATACCACCCAGAGACAAAAGAGGACCCCACTGTACTTCCTAAGCAAAAATAGTACTGAACTTAAGCAATATGTACTGCAAGCCCCCATACAGTATTACTGTAGCATTTTAACAAGATCACTCATTCACGTGTTTGCTACTTGCATTGCACCTCTTAATAATTTCAATTCTAAACAGATGTTTACCTTTCAAAATGATTCTCTCTCTTTTTCCTTCAAATTTTACATTGTCCTCTACCAACATAAAATTCAAAATAATAAATAACATAAGGCCCCCAGTTTCAACTCCTCTCTGGGAATGGGCAGATTAAAAAATCCACTGTCTCTTCTAAACTAAGAGGTGAATTACATATATATCTGATAGACAACTAAGGTGGTCACAACCAGATTTAAACAGAGCAATTTTATTCAAAAATACTTGCTTTCAGTTTAAAGACTAATACCTTCTACCACTTTTCTTGAATATATTAGCCACATTAAAAAGAATGAAAAAATTCCATATACTAGTACTCTAATCCCATCAAACTCCGAATGGTACATTACAAATACTGCTAATAATTATCAGTAAAATTCATAATAGTAACAGATAAGAATGAGATTTACAATAAATCTGAGTGACCATTAAAATTCATTAACAGTTTGGTGCTTCTTTGGCTTGTTATCAATGCATCACCTACTCCGAGGTTCTCGTACTAAACACTGTATGGTAAATATAAAGTAGACAGCGTTACAAAGATATCATTTATTATTCAAAGTAGACAGCGTTACAAAGATATCATTTATTATTCATCTATTAACATAATTTGTGGACCACACAATATAGAAATGTGTATACATGCTATAATACTTTGATCCCTGAGTGGCTAGCGCTATACATGGCGTCCTTTGGCTCTTCTGCAATGTTTAGTAAGTAAGTGACGCATAGATAACAAGCCAAAGTAGCACCCACAGTTCAACTGAACTGCTAAGAAAAATACAACATTCACCTAAATAACCACAAAATCCTGTTATCTTTACAAAAAGTAGGCTGCTGCATTAAGCACTCCTTATTCAGTGTACAGCACTTAATTTACCAATCTACATATTTCTTTAACCTAAAATTCCTCATAAATAAAAGATCCATAATTATAGTGTAATATCCCTTGTCTGATATGTAAAATCCTATTAACTACAGCCCTTATAGTGCAATAACCCTTGTCCGATGAGGAAATTCTATTAACTACAATCCTTATATACTGCAATAACCTTTGTCCGATAAGGATCATCCTATTAACTACAATCCTTATAGTTCAATATCCCTTGTCCCATAAGGAAATCCTAATAACTACAAAATAAACTAACATTTAGAGAGATGTTCTTTTATAAAAATTAAAATTGCTACTCTTTAAGTAAAGTACTTATTCACTTCAACATACAATGCCACTTCTTTACCAAACAGTACTGCTACTAGTAATAATAAAATAATGCTACATTACAATAGATATTACATTTGTATGCTCTACTGTAAATGAACTAATAAATAAAATAATTTCAACTTAATTATATAATCATTAGCTTATAAATTAAGGGTATTTCATGTTGTATGCTACCAAAGTATGTATGACACATCGACATTATCAAATATACACTAATAACAAAATATTCTTTGATCAGGATAATAAACCAAAAATTAAATTTCAAAAAAATAAAATAATTCAAGAGATGCATGAAAGATCAGTGAACAAAACAGCTCATTTTAACTTTGTGGATATATGCTTAAATATTCTTGACTGCCATTCTACTATAACAATTTTTTATGTATAATCACAATTTCTTATACCTTTAATTTTTTCCGAACTGTTTAATTTGTTTTAAGAGCTTGGAGCCATTTTATGTAAAAGTTAAGAAATTAAAAAGAGCAATTAACTTCTTGACCTAAACTACTTCCACACGCATAAAACATATAAAAAAACAGTTCTCCAAACAAGTACTTGTATAAATTAAGCATATCATATACAAAAGTGACAGTGTTACAAAAAGTTGTCTTATAGAAGGCAGCCAAGATCCTTTAAGCATTCACTGACCAGATAATATTCTCTTATGGTATACAATTGACAGAAGAGGTCTGTAATCTGTCATCTACTTTTAAACCTATCCAATATCATAATCTATAGATGCCTAAAACACTATAATAGAATTCTGAGCAACTGAGTTAACATTTCTTAAAAATCAAGAAATCAAAACTCAGACCAACCCTCCCCATTTTCAATCTCCCCCTGTAGGCTAATCTAATCTGAATGAGCTAGCCTACCAGGTATGAACAATTATAGTTTTCTTTGACTGGTTAGATCTGAATTTAGCTTAAATTTAGAGTAAATCAAGTTCAGAACTTTTTATAATGAATAGTTAAAGGCAGTATGTTAAACTAAGCAAAACCTGAATAAAGATAATTGAAGGCCATCTGATGCAGTGCAAGATAAGCCTACAGCTAGCAAAGCAGCCTACGGTAGGCTTAAGTGAGTGCAAATCTGTCTCACTACTACCTAGATACCTAATAGGTATTGCAGTCATGCTGCATAGGCTAGGTAGGTAATTAGGAAATTATCAAAAACCGTTTTTATATTTGGTCTGTAACAGAAACCAAAAGAATTATTATAAACTTAAACTGTTTAAAGAAAAGTTTAACTCGCAGTGAACAGGCCTAGGGTCAGCCGATGATGTGGCACCCATCCATTCAATTTGTAGCCTAATCAGCCTAGGGTGGTTACAGGTCTTGGCTGCATGACAATATCTAACGCTCCATATCTAAACTGTATCAGTTATTAATTAGGATCTGAGATCTGGTGGTCTTTAACGTCAAAGTATTACGAAACATGGGACTAGGCCTAGTCTAAGGAACTCTTGCAAATGTACCAGTGAATACAAAGACAAACGCAACCCCTCGACTACACCGTGCCCTTCGGCACCAACCATATGATAGAAAATTGCGTGTTCTTCTCAAGAGACCATCGTATAACACGAATCTCAAATTACTTCAGCCAAACTTCGGTGAAGTTTTAACAATCTGCCCAACCCCATCGCCGACTAAAACGGCTCAATTAACTCCTATCGTAAACCCACCCTCCTCCTTCGCGCCATCATATCTCCCCCTCTGGGATTTCAATAAGATGAACGACAAGCGCAAGGAACATCTTGAAATCGCGAAAAGAGCCCGAAAATACACTACCTTTGGTACCGAGGTTAGAAGGGATGATATGGTGTTATAGGAGCTGCGAACAACCCTTCCTTTCCCCACCAGAGAACAAGTAAATATAGCAAGTTTACTCCTCAGTCGCTAGATGGCACCACGTCTTCCCGGACTTTCGTGGGAAATCATTTTATTTTTTCCCTTCATTCTCCACAAACGTTTGGGCCTTTGATAGTAGCAGCTGGTTTCTGAGAACTTCTCTGTTACTATGAAGTCTGTTAATACATTTACTTTGGCGTATTTAAACGTTTATTGCAAGTTTCAAAAGTCACGTAAACAATGACTTATCTTTTGGTTGTCAGAGGATGTGATTTTTAATCACCTTTTAGAAGTAGATCGACACAATAAAAATAATGCTTCTCTCAATAAAAAGCCGAAGAGTGCGTGTGTTTTTTTGGGGGGTTGGGGGGGTGACTTAATACTTAAAACAAAAAGTGTGCTTAGTTCATAGTTGAAGGGTCCAAGTGCAAATGAACGGAAAGCTATATCTTTACAAACGGAGTTTTTACTATGAGGAAAGAACAGCGTTAAAGTTAAAGAGAACGATACAGAAATAAATAGTTTGGATCGAGGAAATGGCCACTGAAAGGATTACAGAGAGAGAGAGAGAGAGAGAGAGAGAGAGAGAGAGAGAGAGAGAGAGAGAGAGAGTTGTAAGAGCTTAAGAAGTACCTAAACTTCTAGGAAGATGAAAATAAAAATTATTATCATATGGGGTTATTTTTAAGAAAAACAAATCCCTAGGGGTACTTGTTGAAAGAGGGGTATGTAAACTACAGCAGGCTACGTATTTTGAGGGAATGGTTGCTGAGAGAGAGGAAAAGAAAGGAATCCAATGCAAGATGTCTTGAAAGTCTGAAAGAAAAATGATATAGTAGCACTGCAGTGTGCATACTGCAACACATTCTTTTCCTCTCGAAAATGTTAGCTCATCATTTGAGTTCAGCGCTGGTTAACAAATTTCTAGTTACATCTTTTGATTCTTATAAAATTTGTGTTATATGAGACAAAGCCGAGTTTGTAAGTTACACAATATTCCAAAGCTAGGTTAGATGGACCTTTATTTAACATAATTGAACAGGATCCAGTAGTGACCGAAGCTCGACCTGGGCTAAGCGACGGCAATGCTAAACGTGGGGTTTGTGGTCTGTAGACTATTGTTATTGCAAATGAGATATTGTATTCTAATGGGAATTTTTCCACTTCGCATTAATTTCCCAACGAAAACCCACAGCTAGGTCATGATATATTGCATAAACAGAACAAGAACTTCCAAAGAAGGTTTTGGCATTATTTTTCTTAAAGATATCACAGCACGCTTGTTGATATCAAACCTTACTGAACACTCAGTGAAGGACCAATGTCATCATCGATGACACATTTCTCAATATTTCTTATTCTATGGAAATAATCAAACCTCTTCAGACTTTAATTATCATATGCCATGGATTTATAAATATTACTGTAAGGGATATTACATAGATTAATTTATTTATGCCTGGAGAGAATACCTCTGAAATTTCTTCCCTCTCTTAGCAGTGAGAATTGTAAACTGCAGTGACAGTAGTAGTAGTAGTAGTAGTAGTAGTAGTAGTAGTAGTAGTAGTAGTAGTAGTAGTAGTAGTAGTAGTAGTAGTAGTAGTAGTCATTAGGATGCAAAACATACACATGGTGGAAATGTTTTTAAGATTCACTGACTCTTGTTTTGTAGTTGCTGATTAAATTGCCCTTATGATAGTGCGACTTTGATTCATTATAAGATAGTACATAGCTTTGAGCCGCTGCACTTCTTTTACGTTAATAACTTCGTTGAATATTACCATGATTGGTATGGAAGGGTCGGGAAGAGAGTTGCGGGTGGCGTGTGGAATTGGTAGAGAAAACATATTTCACTGAATGGTATTTTTTAAAAAGAAAATTCAACAGTATAATTTTCGTTGCTTTCCGATATTCCAGTTTTAGTATTTTTTTCTATTTTCAATATTCTCAGATTTTTCATTCCAAATGCCCTATTTATTTTTGTTTTTTTAGCTTTGGTTTGGCAGCCTCTGTGCTTTATTATTATTTTATTAATTATTATCTTATTATTATATTACATTATTATTATTATTATTATTATTATTATGATTATTATTATTTATTATTATTATTATTATTATTATTATATTATTATTATTATTATTATTATTATTATTATTTAAAAGCACAGCAGATGCAAAACCAAAACTAATTTAACTTTGCTATAGGCCTACCATGATGTGTGTAATCATTTGTTGGTGCAAATCTTTAACAAAAAGTAAACAAAAAATAAAACAATGAGATTCGGAATTTACACGTGAGTTTTCCAACAGCCGTTTGAAAATAAAAGTTGAGAGAGTTAACCTATACTTTGTGTTGTTGACTTTACATAATTCTTCCTACGACAAGCTAGGTGACGAAGATAACACCGTGTGTACTCGAAGTATACTGATTTAAGATTAATGGAGAAGACACAATAAGGATGACAGGACTGAGAAGTAGCGTTCTTGCCAAAAAGGGTATAGAAAAAATGTGAGTCAATCATTTTAGTCTTGAATGTAAAGATAAGGTAACTTAATAATGTTAGACAGGCAAAGGATGTCGACATTATTTTATTTTCAGTAATATGAGAGATATCTAATAACAAGGTCCTTCAGAGTATATTTTGAAGAAACTTGATTCATGTATAATACACAAATATATTCATCTGAGGAGTAATGCTTGTCTCCAGCATTTTAATATTCAAGGCGTCCTTCAGCGGATCTCTCCTTTTAGTTTTCTGAAAAGAAAACTATTGTGGCGGCTTTGTCTGTCCGCCTACACCTTTTTCTGTCCGCATTTTCCCTGTCCGACCTCAGATCTTCAAAAATACTGGGGTTAGAGGGCTGCAAATTGGCATGTTGATCACCCACTCTTCAATCATCAAACATACCAAATTGCACCCATCTAGCCTCATTAGTTTTTATTATTATTTAAGATTAAATTTAACCATAATAGTACATTTGGCAACGATATGGGCCAAGCCACCACTGGACCGTGGTTAAAGTTTTCATTGACCGCGGCTCATACTGCATTATACCGAGACCACCAAAAAATAGATCTATTTTCGGTGTCCTTGCTTTATGTGATATATCGCCAAAGAAAGACCTCTTGGATCATTTGGATCATACATTTTCTAGGCAACTCAAAGGTAGGTAATATATGAGGCTCAGTTGAGATGGTCGTTGCTCTTTCCCATGGGGACTTATTCATTTTCAGTTTGATTTTCTTATAATTCGAACTTGTACGTGTACGTAATTTCTTTAGCCAATAATTTGGTATATCGTTATGGTAATAGTTTCAGAAATCAGTCTTCTTCGTAACATCGTTATGTACTAGCATTTCAGCTCATCTCTATTTCAACCTTTCTTCACGAAAGCTACAGATTAATGCAGTTATTCTTACTTTCACAACAGTTACCATAAGATTTGTTATATCAAGTTAGTCACAGTTGCCACTTATAATTAAGTTCCTTTAATAATTATCATTTGCACTGTTGATTTTTACTGCAGTAATATCAGTTTCATTAGATTTCATTTTGACATGTTTCCCCTTATTTATTTTCAGCTCCTTCTCTTCTATATAATGCCTCTTTCGTCTTGTTTTCGTAGGTCCAAAAACACTACCTTACGATTCACCTCTCGACAAATACCATACCTTCTTTAGTGTTTGTAACACAAGTTCATGTACAGCTTCACTGAAGGTTGCACTAAGGTCTACTACATATTACAATTGTATAGTTACTCATGCATTTCACATCAGAACACAATGCTCTTTCTGTAAAGCCATATATTCTTTTCTTTAGACCTACAGATTTACTAATATGAAAATTAAGATCTTCAGAACGCTTAACAAGCTTCCGAGTTATTACTGTTTCAGTAATTAAAAAAAAATGAAGGACTACATGTTGGTCTATGACCCCATAAGAATCTAAAGCCAATTTACCTCTCTTACTCTTAAAAACTGATTTAACACTTTCTCACTATCAGGCAACACTGTTTTGTAGGCTCATGTTTATAATTGTTGTTTTGGTGTAAATCTACAACTTCACGAATATATATAGCTGTTTCAATGTCTGCTAGAGGGAATGGCGTCAAAAGATAGTATTGTCATTCTCTTGCTTTACCGTGTCTTCTGGTGTTCTCATTTTCAGCCTTAGAACTTTTTATATTTTTAGTCGTGGCTTCTATAGGAGATACTACGGTTCCATTATCTTTTCATACAATACTTTTTAAAAATGTTACACACACACACACACACACTATATATATATATATATATATATATATATATATATATATATATATATATATATATATATATATATTAAAGTATGTGTGTGTGTCGTGAGTTGGATTTTAGTAAAATACCATATATGTTAAATGAAGCAATGGGCAGGCCGAATGAGATATGGAAGTCAAATAGATTGAATAAATAAAAAAATATTATAAATGGGCCTTGTGCTTCTGTGTTACCATAAGGACATGGATGGCTGTATGGCAGAAACCATTGTAAGGACATTTTAAAAATAAAGCTTTAAGAAGAATGTTAGGAGTCAGATGGTAGGGTAGAGTTAGGAATGATGTCATAGTGGAAATATGAAAGTTTATTAGTTGGTGATAATGATGATGAAAGGGAGACGAAAATGGATATATTTTGCGTGTGTGTGCGAACAGGCAAGCGCTAGTGTTTATTTAAACAACATGGTCAATATCCTAATTAATAATGCTCTTTTCCTTTTCCATAGTCTACACAGAGAGCATTTGTATATATTTCCCTGCCCGTGTGTTTAGTGTGACAGCACCACAGTTCTCTCTTTTCATTAAGTCAGTAACCTCATTGTCCAGTTTAGTAAGTCATACTATGCTCTTAACTTCAAAGTTTCCTTCTCTAACAGTTTTTCCTTAGCTAAAATACGCTCACTTCTTCACTGAACAATGGAGGATAAATCTAAATTTGACTTGTCATTGGGTGTATTGAAGTTGTTACGTACGCATTCTTTATTTTGCTACTTTGACTAACCTGTAAATGCCGTGTATAATTGAGCATTCATTGTCACTCTATAACAGAGATAGAACGAAAAACAATACGAGAAATGAATCTTCGAATCGCGTGAGGTAGAAAATACGGAAGTGACGGTGGTTGTGGTGGGATCGTCTGCCTCCTCCGCTTGCTGGAAAGATTTACCGGTTGCGGCATTAAAATGCTACGATTAACCTCCAGGCTTAATTCTCATGTAACATCGAAGGTGAGACGACTTCCAGGGGTCTTCCATGTATCAGCTGTTGTCATTTGTCTCGTAGTTTGTGTTCGCATGGATTTGAAAATCAGGGTTGTTTTCATTTGTTTTCCTTTGCATGATCAGCTGATGAGATTGCCATTGCTAATTGACCTTGCAATGATAGGCCTTATCAATTTGCTGTTGTCATTTATCTTTCATATGTAGAACACACTTGTAGCCTGTCATTAGAAACCTTAGAACAATCGTAAACAACAACTTTGTAAGGAAAAGTGTAAATTTGCATGCCCAACTGCTCCATCCATTTTCTGCATGTCAACACGGCAAATGGGTCTCCTAATCCTTCGAGAGACGTCGCTGTTACGTAACTTCTTGGAGAATGCTTATGTTTATCAGAGTTTGCTTGGACAGGACTGTCATATACGTATATAACTCCCAGTTCCGTGTTTATTGTTGTGTTGGCATAGCTTTGTAGGTAACCTACTAGGTAGGTAGGCTACTAGGCTAGGTAAATAGCCTAGGTATACTAGCTAGGCAAGGCTGTCAGTGCTATGGTACGTGTAGGCTATCTTCTATCTACTACTAGCCTAGCTAGTCCATCTGCAAAAGTATTTTGATTCTTGTTATTTTTTAATTCTTTATACATTGATACAAATCACTTGGGTCCCAGAGGGAAATGAGGGCTTTTAGCTGTGGGAAAAACTAAAGACTAGCACCAATGCACATTTCAGAAATTTAAAGAATGTAGAAATGATAACAGAATCTAGGCTAACAAAAAATGCATAGTTTAGGCTTATTTGTAGTTACAGTAACATCCACTTCAAAAAAATTATATGTACTAGCCTAGTATCTAGAAAGGCATAAAAATGTTGTATGGACAGTTACTGTGATGCACAGTGTCCCTGGGCTTTACATAGCCCTGCACCTCCCCTCATAATCTGACTTAAAATGCACAATCCTAACTTACCCTTTCTAGATCTAAGTGAACCTAGGGTGGTTAATCTAAGGTGGCGCAAAATACTATGTGCCAAGGGGCGCAGAGCCAATAACAGAGGATCGACACGCTATTATTGCTGATTTTTGGTTGTCGTCACGATAACTGGCGATTGCTTGTAAATAATAAAAAAAACTCAACAAGCTCCCATAAGTATTTGTGAATAGTGCATGCATTACATCAGTAGAACACCCCCCAGTGTCAAAGAAAATAAAAAAAAATCAGCAAAACAGTAACATTGGACTTCAAAAATTATGCAAGCCTTCATATTTTGATCAGATAATACATCACTTGACTTCCATACATTACTGACTTGACCCCCATAATCCCTGTAGAAAAGACTCCAAAATGACTGTCATCCAGGCATTTCTGATATTAATTTTGATGTTGGCTAAGAATAGGAAGCTAAAGTATGATGTTGCATTGTTATTGTAATGACTGGCTGGTCCTAAATACACCCTGGTGCTCTTAGACACTTACATTATCAATGATAAATGACCTTTTGCTCTTCCATATCTGTCAGGATTGTACATAGTTTTGCTTCCACTTCTTCAATATTTAGTTCCTGATTTAATTTGCAAGTGTAAAGCTTTTGCATGGCAGCTTTTCTGGTTTCTACCAAGGAAAAAGAGAAAACAGTCAAGTTAGATTACTTTTGAAGAAACATTGAAGACTCCAAAATGAATCGAAGTAACTAGTATAATTTGCTCAGGCTTCACATATAGTCTTGACCTAACATAATATGTAGGCCTTAGCACTATTGCTTTCCTTGGTATAGCTACCCTTTGGAAGGCAGAACAGCTAAGTTTATTTCAAACTGGTCAGTCCATTATATAATCAAAGTCTTCGTTTTCTTAGGGAAAAATTCAGTTGCAATATTTTTTTTACAGGCCAAGTTCAGTTTATATTTCCCGCTCCTTGTGGTGTGCTCAGTTCAGTATGTATTAGGTATACTACTAAAATAAAAAGATACCTTTAAACTTCTTGCATATAGTGTACAATGTTTTAAAATTTTTATTGTAGGTAGCATTATCATTCATAAACTCCAATCAAAGAAGTACACAAATTGTAACCTAATTACTTTAGTTTTGCAAACCTTTTTCACCAAAGGTTTCAGTGCAATGGTTTGTCTCGAAGAGGTGACCTTGTTGCTGCATCCACACCAAGAGTAGGGTTAAGCTCAATGGAGTCATTCATGCATGAAGATGTAAACATTGTTTTGCTTCTTGATGTGATCTAGAAATGCTTATTTAATCATTCAGTAAGTAAATTTATGTATTTTGTTTTACTTTGTAGTCTTTTAGTGAATAATAATTTAAAATTTTTGTTACAGAATAAAGGATTAACACTAGTTAACAACTTTTCAGGTTGTCCGAGCAGGAGGTGGACGACGGTTACAATCCACCTACTCAGGAGGTGGTGGAGGTAGTGGCAAGGTATTAATAGGAGCGGCTGTAGCAACAACTGGAGTTGCGGGTGTTGTTGGCTACTCATCTTGGAGCCCTGAAAATAGAAAGGTAAATTACTGTTAGTAGTAAGATGTCTAGAAAGTATTCAAGTTCAGGCTGTGGTATACGTAGAGTCTTTGTTACTTAACAGACTTGGCTGTTTATCAGAAAGCCAGTTTGCAAAACGTGTAACATTGAGGTGCTACTGCACCTCGAGTATCTTTATTATTTACCTTTCTCATTAGTCAAGTCTCATCCCCAAGTAGCAAATTGAGCACCTAGATACTCTTGTCAACCAACTAGGTTTTGGTAGTTGTCATCAGCCACCTGTCCTTTTATAGGAAAAGTTCATCTGGCACAAGTACTAACTCCCTCAGTCTCCACTTTGGTGTAAACTGAAGCGGCACTAATCAGCTCCTAATGATCGTCCCACCCAGCTTGTTCTGTGAGCAGGGAGATTTTTGAGGATCTCGCTTGGTTGTTGGTCAACATGAATCTCTTCACAGCAGTTCTTAAGGGTGTGTAGGTGAGGGTTATCCTCATCTGCTACTCATATTTTAGAAAGACAAGTGGTGCTACGAGCCTTACAATTCCAAGACTGTTTTATGAGTGTTTTCATATTGTTGTTGAGTGACAATGTGTCCGTAGTGATTTAGTTAACAAGCAGGGGGGAAAGGATTATACAGCTCGCAGAGCTGTATAGCCATTAGCAGGATACATTTGGTAAACCAGTTTCATAATCAGTAACATGTTGAGATTTAGTAGTCCTTATGTCCTGGTGGTGGGGATGAGGGACAATGTGTCCATATTGATTTTATATAGGTAACTTACAAAGTAATTACATAATTACATAGCTAAAAGTTTCTAAAACCGGCAGCTAGAATTTTGAAATTCGTGGGCTGCTCTATTTCTAGCAGCTAGGCGACTAGCCCCACCCACTTTTGGGGCAGAAGAGGAACAACTAGCTAACATGGCTTCAATTTGTATCTGTTGGCTGTAAACAATTACTATCAGCTCCAGGTTTGTTTTGGAATTCATACTTTATGGTTGCCCTTTCATTGTGTTTATAGCCTTACAGCATAATTAGACAAGAGTTAGACTATTATACCTGTTTTGACACTGATTATTTTTTACTTTTCCGATTACGACAACTTTCAGACTAACTATTATATCAGACTCGAGTACTTCTAGCTTTAGGTATTGTAGCAAAGGCTGTAATTCTTGACTGACGAAAGAATCGTATGATTCTCACTGTTTGCACAGGTTGCAGGGAACTGGTATGTTCAATAGAAGGAAGATGTAATTAATGTTAGGCTTGGGACATTAAAAAGTGGAAGACTTTAAAATCACACTTAAGTAAATTGGCAAGGGATAGGGAAAGAAAGGCAACTTCTAGGTAGATTAGTAAGCCATTAGTTAGCCAGGAATTCCATGGTAATGAAAATGTTAATGATGATGTCAGTGTTGATGAACCTATAATTTCTATTGATCCCAGTTCACCTGTTGGTATCTGCACTTTTACCTAGCTCCCTTCCTTCCGAACCCAACACCATTGCCATTCTCAAGAGTAGAATTGATAAGAGGTTTGAGTCTTGCTGGAATCTCTTACATAGTTAGCCACATCTGTGAAGGTCCTTATGGACAATAGGAGTGCTTTGGAGCATTCAGTGGCTCCTAGTATTAGTGTTTTGTCAGTGGAGCGCCCAGTAGCACCTAGTGCAAGTGCAGTGCTCAAGGTAATGGCTTCCCGGCCCGCTGATTCTCCTAGGCAAAAAGCAATGACATACTCCCCTAAACCTGGGAGGAGTCAAACTGGTAGCCTAAGGAAGGTCAGTGGTGTCTGCCCATGGATATTCGCTCCCTCTGCTGAACTCAGTACTAGAGCCCAGGTTGCAGCTAAGCATCATTGGAAAGGCGTATCACTGGATGTGCACCATCTTTCATCGAGTTCTGATGAGTTTCCTCCCAGATGTCAGCAGCGTTTTTTGGACGCTTTACTCCCCTGAAAAGTGTGCAATGGACATGTCTCAATCTCCTCCAGTGCTGTGTAAGAGAACTAGGGATCCACTTCCTAGTCCTTGTCCTCTCCCTGCAGTCATTGGGACAGCCTGGAATGATTTTCGTCTATTTTCCCCATGACAGAGAGTCAGAGTTTGGCTTCCAAGCATTTGTCCTCTCGTAAGCGCTCTTCGTCTTAGGTAGATTTGTATCCTGAGTGCCCTTCTGTGTCGGGAGTAGACTTGAATAATGTTCAAGTAGTGTCTCAGACCCAGTAGCGCCTGTTTGCTGAACAAGGACGCTCGGTTCGCGTTGGCTCTTTGGCAGGAGCAAAGTGCCCTCCTTCCAATAGTGGATTTTGAGGAAGACTCGTCAGATAATCCTACAATAGTGGAAGCTCCTTCAGTTGGTCTTCCACCTTCAGCTGCTGCTCATCACTCACCCTCCCTTCAGACAGTGCCTCCTGTGTGCACACAGGTGCCTCTTACAGTGAATCCTATTCAGAGCAAGTTAGATAGCATTTTAAGCTTGCTTAAGAAGGCTCCTTCTGCTCCTCAACTTCCAGACTTAGCCTTGTCTCCAATTTCCTCGGGGGAGAAGGGTGATGAGGCACTTCCTCTAGATACTTTCCCTTCAGCCTGAAATACTTTCTTACAACTTTTTCTGGTTTCTTTTCTCTGGTGACTTCTTCGGCTCCAGAGTCTGGATCCTGTAATGCTTCATAATCTAGTACTGTCTTCATCCCAGAAAGCCAGGAGAGCAAAGTGAAAGTTAATTCTCCAAGGCAGTTAAAGCAAGACTGACACATCAAGAGATTCCAAGCCTGGTCGGTGACCAACTTATTACACCTCGTATAGGCATGAGTTGCCATATGCCAGAGATTCCTTGCTTTTCAATCTTTGATTGTTTTTAACTGTTTTTTTTTATTGTTTTTAACTGGTTTCCAGCGGGCGCTAGAAGATTGTCTTATTGTTAAGACCAAAGGTTTGTTAGCTATGAAAAATACAAATTTATTAAAAATTAGTAATTTTTTTATGGTTGGGTAGTGGTGTGTTTTGAACTCTGGCGGTATTAGATGACGTTAATTTTCTCTGGTTATTTGTTATGTACTGTGCCCTGGGCAGGGGCAACTTGTCGCCCTTGTTAGCAATTGAAATCGTCCTTATTTCAAGGCACACACTATATAGTAGGTGACCCTCGGCTGTGGGATAAATGAGTGCCATTCAGAGGCAGTATCTTCCTGATGCAGCTCATTTATCAGGTAAGGAACAACAGACATTATTACAGTGCTAGCAGTTTTCTATTCTTAAATCATAATCTTTTTTAATGTGCTTAGGTAGATGATATGTTCACGCATCCCATCTCCTATTAGTGTGGGAATCAGCTATGTAATTACTTGGTAAATTACTTAAATAAGAATTAAATTTTTATAATAAGATTAGGTTTTATACATGTAATATACTTACCAAGTATTTACAAGATCAGAGCCCTCCCTCATCCCCTTGCATGAACCTAGCCATAAACAAATTGAAGTCAAGTGAGCTAGTTGTTCCTCTCTTGGCCCAAAAGTGGGTGGGGCTAGTCACCTAGCTGCTAGAAATAGCGCGACCCACAGATTAAAAAAATCTAGCTGCTGTTTGTAGAAACTTTTAGCCATGTAATTACTTGATAAGTATATATATAAAACCTAATTTTATTATAAAAATTTCATTTTAGTTATCAAGCTGGGAAAAAGGAGTATACAGCTCACAATGCTGTCTAGCCATTAGCTGGATACATTTATTGATAGAGAAATTTTATGTTAGACCAGTTTAGTTATCAGTAACATGTAGAGACTTAGTCCTTATGTCTTGGATGTTGGGATGGCTGTTTGAGTTCCCAGAATTCCTTGTGGTCAACCTAGTTTATGGAGCTTTTAGTGTTCTGATCTTCAGTACCATATCCAATGTTAGGTTCTGGAGGACCCTTGCAGCACTCCTGGGATTTTCTGGACTATACTTCTCCATTCTCTCTCTGTTGATCACACCTAGGGTTAGGTACCCTGGTGTCTCCTTGTGGTATGTGCTGAGTGGCTTTTTTCCCCTTCTGCTGGCTCCGGTCATTCTCCGAGAGTGTCCATATGGCACACACTTCCATTCATAGCAATTCATCCATCTTTGTGGTGATGTAGGAACTCTATCTTCTCAGAGCTTTTGTTTAGCAGATCTCAGACCTTGTTTACTTTTGTTGAACAAAGTTCCTCCCAGTTATCATGGTGTATGGCTAACTGTCTAGAAGAGAGGAAATCATGAGGATTTGAAGGCTTGGGAATTTGTTGATGATAAAGCTTGGAAAACATCAACATACTATTATCAGATAATAATGTTTTGAATTGTAGATAGTAATAGACTAAATGGAACTTGGGTAAAATGTACAAACCATAATGCTGTTTTCATTATAATGGTGCAAATTCATTGTAAGGTTGTGAAACATCTGCAGAAACTCAGGAAATTGCTCGTTAAGAAAGAGGGAGGAAAGAGCTTAGGCATAAATGCTGTGTGGAAAGAGAAATGATATGGATTAGAACTGAAATCTAGATTTATTTAAAACACTGAGCATTCATAGATGATAGCAATCTTAAGTATAAAAACATTTTTTTTTTATTGATCTTTACTCAGAAGTCTAGATATCTAGACTGAAAGATATTCATCCATCATGTGAACAGTTTCAGTGTTGTGTATTTAAAGAGCTATTAGTACTGATGTTGAACACTTCTGTGCTGGTGTATTCTTGTCTTTTATTTAGGATTTTCTTGAAGAATTTACACTGTTCATTTGTGTGACATTGAATGAATAAATATTGTTATACATTTTCCTTTTGAAGAATGAAGACTTATGATTTATGTTGCCAACAGGGTGTCGAAAAGGTCATTCCTGGTTCTAGCATTGTTCTGGGGAAAATCCTTGGACCCTTGCCTGAGTCGGAACCTCCAAAACCTCCAAAGCCTGATGTAGGTTTAGTGCGCAAGAAGCTTGAACGTGAAAAGAAGAAGAAGAAAGATGAGCCTGAAATTGAAGAAGCAAAACCAGGTAAGTTTATGTAGTAGAATAAATGCAGGGGCATGTGATCTGTGTAAACATTGTTTTATGTTATGGAGTAAGCGGTATGCTCTGATAATTTCAACTTTTAACGTATCTGTATTTTTAAATGAAATCAAGTGTATAGATTATTAGTAAAATAGCAAAATTATGCAAGTACTTATTCCAAGAGATATTTGACTGCTTATGCTATGAACATCATTTGTTTATTTAAAAATTCCCTGTTAACAATAATTGCTAAATATACTAGGTCATGTTGTTATTTCCATGAAGGTAATAAGCTCTGTGAGTTTCTCTTCTCTTGATAGTGTAGATTTTAGAAGGTTTACCACTCCTTTTAGCCCCCCCCTTTTCTTTTTTTGTTAGAACCTGTTCCTGTTGTTGAAGATGTCTCTCCTGGTAAGATTTGCATGAATTTTATAGTATTGCAGGATTGTGCAGATGGAAATTGTTCTTTCTTTAGTTTTACTGTTTGATGCTCAAGTTTTGTGTGTGTATGCAGTGTTAGTCAAGTCTTTGCCTCACTTTTATTTTTGAGTAGATGAAGATTACTTTTTGAAATGCTTTTTGTAGCATTACCGACTCAGGTGTGAGAACTATTGCTTCAATGGTTTGTAGTAGCAAATTTTATATTTTTGGAATGGAAATCTATATGCCATGACTTGCAAACCCTTTGCAGATCATGTCACCTCTTAAGTGTAAACATTTAGGACATTTATTAAAAAACAGTGACATTATTTTTATTACTTTGTATCTGTTGAGTACGTAGTAGATTTGTTTGAGGAAATACAGCTAGCAGCATGTAGCATGGGCTGTTTAAAGAATGGGTATGTTGTACCAGTGTTTGATACTAGCCATTTTGAAAATGTATGTTCATTGGTTCATTAAGGTCTTGCTAACCAAATTCAATATAAAATTTGCATGGGTTTCATCTTTACCATACCATCTTGGTAAAAGAAGTATGCTCTTCTGCCCTAGAGATTTGCCTTCACAAGTTTTGACACTGTTGAAAAGCAGTGTTATATTGATAAAAGAGCCTCTCATGTTACTTTTGATGTAATCAGTATACGGTTTATGCTTCCCCACTCAAACTAAAGTGAATCATACTTCTACTGATTTCACATTTTTATTAGTACATAAAACCATGATTTTTCTTGCTATGTTATGGGTGTTCGAATAAGGAAAGAAAAAAGAATTAAAGGAAAGTGTTGTTATTTAAAGTAAATTTGTTTGAGCAGGGTAAAGGGCCCCATATTCAATACGGCTGGTGGATCAGATTCCGATCTGACTCCAGTATCTGCGTTGCCCATAGACGTTTGGATTCACTTCAGTTTGCCGAAACCAGGTAGAATGAGAAAATGGCTGCTCTGCTCAGTGATGATGCTATGGACTGCTCTCTTGCAGCAGAAATTGGAAAACCCCAGCAAAAATTGAGAACCTGGATTGAACTATGGTTGAAGAAGAGAAATGAATTGTCTCACAATTGTTTATTTAATGAATTGATATTTTACCTTGTTGACTAGTTTAATTATTTGAGAATGGACGAGCAGACTGACATGGAATTATTGTATATGGCCTCCCTCACATAGAAATAAAAAAACACTTGTATGAGCCAACCAGAATCACTGTATTAGAGGTTGCTGGACACACTTTGCTTACGCACCACTAGTTGTTCCTTGGGGCATCTTGCAGAATAGGCCCTTGAGCCTACGGTTCTGTAGCCAAATAAGAGTACAATTTTTAACTTTTGTACACAAAATTTTTAATTTATACAAGGAAAATGAAATATGTATTATTGAAAATATTATCATAAACTTATTTTATGTTTGGCAAATAACAATGCAGTTTAAACAACAGACTAATATATGCTACACACACATGGATATATATATACACCTATATACACAGGCTGTCCCCAGCTGCTGTTCTGATAGTTTGATGATAAGCAAAAATCTCCGATAACGCAAAATCAGTGAATTTTGGCGTGCGCGCGCACACAAACATACACACACACACACATATATATATATATATATATATATATATATATATATATATATATTATATATATATATATATATATATATAGTATATCTTACTATACATATAATTTATATGAATCACGGTGATGTGATAATTATTCATAATATGGCTATGTTCTGCAAATGTTCGAATTTGTTAACATGGTAAAGGCGGTTGGATATCGATTCTAATTATGAAACATACTGGAGTTTGATGGAGATTTGTAAGGTCGGAATCGGTATAAATGTATAACCTCTCTTGTTAGCTGAAACGATAACGTCTCTAACATCCTGATTCTTCCCTGTCCGCTGGGTGGTGGTTCAAACCCACGAGAAGACGAAATTATTATCAACTAAAAAAATTCCCCTTTGGTTTACATATAAGAAAATATATTAAGTTCCAAGGTAGAGCGAATTAAAAATTAAAAGATTGACTTTGTAAAATAGCTTGATATTATATATCATATATATATATCATATATATATATATATATATATATATTTATATAAATATATATATATATATATCTATATATATATATATATATATATATATATATATATATATATATATATATATATATATATATATATATATATATATATATATATATGATATATATTAGATATATATATATATATATATATATATATATATATATATATATATATATATATATTATATATATATAATATATATATAATATATATATATAAGTATGGAGACAGGAGCAATCACTCAGGGATAGACATATTGGAGTAGGGAGACGCGTTGTCTTTCATCCATTTATTAGCGCCGACGTTTCGTATCAGCTTGATACATTTTCCCAGGCTGAAACGATTACACATCAATTGCGTATAAGTAAAAAAGATACACACAATGTTTACCAACACCAAAATTAAAAACCTTTTAATAAATTAAGAATAAAAACAGAATAAAACAGAAACACAGAATAACCAGTGAAAGGGCTAGGAGCGAATACAGAGAAAACAAATTAGCTAAAAAATAATAATAATAATAAAATAGATATAATAATAATATAATAATAATAATAGAACGAACAAGACGCCTACCCACAGCGGTAGAGGAAGGAGAACTGACACGAAAAATTGTTATGGAAGGGAGTTGTAAACAACAACAGGTAATTAGGCAATAAACAGTTGGGTGGAAGACGATTGGTGGTTAAGAGAAGGTACAGTTAGCTTGATTATTATTGATTCAAGGGTGGTTGTTGTTCGTCTATATGTCGGGTTCTTCCTACCAATATTAAAATGACTGGCATCTATGTGTGTTTTGCAACTTTTACTGTGATTTTCTTATGTTAGATTGTTCTGGATTTGATAGTCGACAACCCGTTCTATGGCTAATTCCCTGATGAGAGGAAATTCAGACTTTAGCAGCCTCCTGGTGCAACCGATGTAAGTGCCGAGATCACACTGGGGACAATTATACTTAATAAATAAACGACCACCGGAGGCAAACAGGGGGCTGATCTTATCCTTTGACTTGGAAGAGTGAGCGCGATAGTTCCGGGGGTTTATGGGAATTAGTTTCAAATTAAGGGCAGGCAATTTGCTCATATTGAATAGGGTGATGCATTTTTTCTCCTAAATTTATTATTATGGAGAAAGGGAAATCTAGCAAACTATAACGGAGCTTGGGGACACTATGGAACTATTGAGGTGGATTGAATTTCAGATTAAGTAGCCTATTAAGGGATCTATGAAAAATTGCTGGAGGGAAATAATTATCCTTAAAGTAATCAGCAAGGAAAGTCACTTCAGTATGAAAGGTAGACCAGCTTGATGTCAGATTAATGGCTCTATGGAGGAGAGTTGATACGGAATTCATTTTAAAGTTAAAAAAAACATGAACTATAAAAAATTGGTCCCCAGGCCAGTAAAGGTGCTCTTTCTATAAATAACCAGTATGAAAGCCAGACTCGTCCTTGGATATCCTCACATCAAGGAACGGAAGTGAATTCTGTGTTTCTGTTTCAACCGTAAATCTATGTTATGGTGTTGGTTGTTTAAATACTCAAGAAAGGTATCAGCATGGTAATTACATCTGAACAAGGCGAAAGTATTCGTTTGGAAAAATTGAACACAGAATTAATCTTATTATTAAGTAAAGGAACGAATACTTTCGAAGAGAGAGGAATTCCTACTGTCCTTAGGGTTAGACTTTTGCCTCCCCAAAACTATCGCCCAAATTATCAGCAATTCTTTTTACCTCTCGAGATACTTTTTCAGAGAATAATTAAACTTCCTTTTGCAAAAATCATAGAGTTTTTAAGATCACAATTCTCAGCCCTCGCCCACAGCTCTTTTAATAATCTTAAAAAAACTACATGGGGCTCCTTTTTTACCAAGAATGATTATGACATTTTGAAAAACCTAGCCAAAGATGAAATGTAATAATTACTCGTCCACAAGGTAAAGGTACAGTTTATCCTTGACAGACATGACTACATACAAAAAATGAATGACATTTTAAACGACTCTTCAAAATTTACCAAAGTTGGTGACCCAGACCTTTACAATATTACTAAACCCGAAGATAAAATCAACAGATTTCTTAGAACACTAAAACAAACCAAAGCAATGGATGAAAATACGTATCAGGAGCTTTTTGTAACAGGATCAAAATATGGACGGACTGCCAAAGATACACAAAGAAGGAATTCCTTTGAGACCTATCCTTTCTTCCATTAACACTGCTAGCTATAAACTCGCCAAATTTCTTGTCCCTTTACTCCAACCACTGACTCACAATAAATACACATTAATAAACACGGCCTCCTTTAAAGATGACATTATTACGCAGGACTCAGATCTGTACCCATGGCGAGCTTTGACGTGGAATCCTCTGTTTACAAATGTTCCCGTTGTTGAGACTATCAACATCATTTTAGACAGGCTATTTCCCACTGACGATTGCTTGTTCAACAATTTTAATAGAACTCAATTCAAGTTGTTTTTTAGAATTAGCCGTGCTGGATACGCCCTTTGTTTTTAATAATACGGTTTTTAAGCAGACTGAGGGGATGGCCATGGGAAGGCCCTCTGGGTCCTACTTTTGCTAACATATTTATGTGCTCCCTGGAGGAGCAAGCTCTAGATGTATGCCCACCTAATTTCCGCCCACTCTTTTATAGACGTACATAGATGACACTTTCGCCTTGTTCAGATGTAATTACCATGCTGATACCTTTCTTGAGTATTTAAACAACCAACACCATAACATTAGATTTACGGTTGAAACAGAAACACAGAATTCACTTCCGTTCCTTGATGTGAGGATATCAAGGACGAGTCTGGCTTTCATACTGGTATTTATAGAAAGAGCACCTTTACTGGCCTGGGGACCAATTTTTATAGTTCATGTTTTTTTTTTAACTTTAAAATGATTCCGTATCAACTCTCCTCCATAGAGCCATTAATCTGACATCAAGCTGGTCTACTTTTCATACTGAAGTGACTTTCCTTGCTGATTACTTTAAGGATAATTATTTCCCTCCAGCAATTTTTTCATAGATCCCTTAATAGGGCCCTTACTTAATCTGAAATTTCAATCCACCTCCAATAGTTCCATAGTGTCCCCAAGCTCCGTATGTTTGCTAGATTTCCCTTTCTCCATAATAATAATTTAGGAGAAAAAATGCATCACCCTATTCAATGAGCAATGCCTGCCCTTAATTTGAAACTAATTCCCATAAACCCCCGAACTATCGGCTCACTCTTCCAAGTCAAGGATAAGATCAGCCCCCTGTTTGCCTCCGGTGTCGTTTTATAAGTATATTTGTCCTAGATGTGATCTCGGCACTTACATCGGTTGCACCAGGAGGCTGCTAAAAGTCCGAATTTCCTCTCATCAGGAATTAGCCATAGAACGGGTTGTCGACTATCAAATCCAGAACAATCTAACATAAGAAATCACAGTAAAAGTTGCAAAACACACTAGATGCCAGTCATTTTAATATTGTAGGAAGAACCCGACATATAGACGAACTAACCACCCTTAAATCAATAAATAATCAAGCTAACTGTACCTTCTCTTAACCACCAATCGTCTTCCACCCAACTGTTTATTGCCTAATTACCTGTTGTTTTGTTTCACCTCCCTTCCATAACAATTTTTCGTGTCAGTTCTCCTTCCGCTACCGCTGTGGGTAGGCGTCTTGTTCAGTTCTATTTTATTATTATTATTATTATTATTATTATTATATATTTTTCTATTATTATTATTATTATTTTTTAGCTAATTTGTTTCTCTGTATTCGCTCCTAGCCCTTTCACTGTTATTCTGTGTTTCTGTTTTTATTCTGTTTTTTATTCTTAATTTATTAAAAGGTTTTTAATTTTGGTGTTGGTAAACATTGTGTGTAATCTTTTTTAGCTTATACGCCAATTGATCGTGTAAATCGTTTCAAGCCTGGAAAATAGTATCAAGCTGATACGAAACAAGTCGGCGCTAAAATAAATGGATGAAAGACCGAACGCGTCTCCCTACTCCAATATGTCCTATATTATATATAATATATATAATAGATATATCTTGATATATATATATATAGATATATATTATATATATATAAAATATATATATAATCTATAATATATAATATATATATATATATATTACATAGTAATAATATCTATAGATATATAGAGTAGTATTAGATATATATATATATAATAGCTATATATATATATAATATAGATATATATTATAGATATATATATAATATATAGATTATATATATAGATATATATATATATATATATATATATTATATATATATATATATATATATATAGAATATAGATAATATATATATATATATAATATATATATATATATATATAATATATATATATATGATATATATATATAGATATATATATATATATATATATATATATATAATATATATATATATATATATATGATATATATATAGATATATTATATATATATATATAGATTATTAGATTATATATATAAATATTATGAATATTAATATAATATTAAATATATATATATATATATATATATATATATATATATATATATATATATATATATTATATCTATAATAGATAGATAGATGATAGATAGATAGATAGATAGATAGATAGATATATAAGATAGATAAGATATAGATATATAGATAGATAGATAGATAGATATTATATATATTTATAAATATATAATTATATAATATTATATCTATAATATATTATTTAATTATATATATTATATATAATTATATATATATATATACTTTTTATTATATATATATATATATATATGATATATATATATATATTTATATATATACATACTATGTACATTATGTATTGCATCCTTCTGAAGTTTTCCAACTACTACGTACATAATTAATCATAATTTAGTTCTCCTACGATGTTCAATAAACTCCTCCCAGAACTCATCTGGTGACATAGCTGCCATAATGTTGCCGCTTCATCGTCTCATTGAAAGTTTGAAACTGAAGTAAATCCTGAGATTATGCCATAGATGGGGGAGGCTTCGGGTCACCTGAACTAGAACGGAAGCCATGAACCGACAAACTCTGCCCACTTCTGGTCGTAAGAGAACACCAAATACAGGTAGCCCTCGGTTAGCAGCAGGGGGTGCAGTTCCCGGCTGATGTTGCTAACTGAAAATCGGCAATAACAGCACTAAAAACCGGCTTAACAGTGCCGCTAACCAAATATCGGTGCCGTTAACCAAAGATTGGGGCTGCTGTTAACTAGAGATTGGTGCTGCTAACCAGAGATCGGCACCGAAAATCCAGTTAACAGCATCACTAGACAAGCCCCATAAAACCGGATAGCCATTAACTGACACTGCTATTAACCTAGGGCTGCCTGTACATTGAGGTTTACTTCTGGTTCAGATGACTGGATCTGATGATTGTATCGTCTATGGGGCCCTTAGAATTAAAGCTGGATTTCGGGAATATACATATATGAATATTAAAAGGCAGAGTAATGGTCTAAGGTCTGAAAGATGCTACAGAGATCTATTGTGACTGAAGGCCATTCCTCCACACCATTGATATGTGTAATGTCCCATAGTAATGTATAATTTGGTCGGAATTTTTTTAAGGCAGTTTTAGATTTTACATTTGATCAAGTCCAGATAGAATCTTTGATGTAAATAATTAGGGGATGACAGGAGGCATAGTATATTAAGATGTAGGCTTTGAGAACCAGCAGGAAACAGGATAACTCAGTGAATGGTTTTATGTACATTTTGAATAGACTACATGTTATAAAATATGTATGTAAGATACATAGAAGCACTAGATGCAGCTTATTTCTTGTATTTCACACTGGTTCATAGAGCAAGATTTGAGAAATACATGTTTGTACAATATTGCCTTCAAATAGCAATCTCGTAGCTATGAAATCCTCTTGTAGGAATTGATGTAGAATGGGGCCAAGTAGTGCTGAATGACTTGGTTTAGTGCTTAGGCTTTGGCCTTAGATATCATACATGCATCCATCCATAAATTCAGACTGAAACTCTTGGATAGAGACCAAATAGACTTCAAATGGCTTGGTATTGCAAAGTCCCTTTTTATTTCAGAAGTAATTGGTGGTAGGTAGTTTTATCTCTCATCTTTTAATGACCTGCCAAAGAAAGGTAAACTTTTTATGCCAGTACTGTATCGTAGATTTAATTCATATTTCACTGGAGAATATTTATTTTTATCTTTTAAGGACATGTTTTTGTCCTTAATTCATAATGGGGTTTGGCTATGTTCTGATGAGCAAATTTTATAGTCTGTAAAATCAGACATCTTTGTTAGGAGGTTATGATTAAACTAGTGTTGTCCAGAAGCTAACAAAGAGAAGAAATCACATTGAGAGTGGGTTTAGGAAATCGTGGTTATGTGAGTATTATGGAAAGATTGGATTTTAAAATGTGATTATGACCCCGTTCATATTGCTTTGGTACAAAGGTACGTAGTTTTATTTAAGTGGTTGCCCACCTCAAGCCTGAAGTGTATATGTGAGGTTTCATACCTTAAAGATAAACTTGAGCCAGAATTAGCTAATGGAATGAATGGGAATGGCCAAGGAAAATTTTGTTTGCCATTGATAATTATCTCTTGGGGAGTGACAAATTTCCTTGGGCATTTAAGCCTGGGAGTATGATTGCCAAGATTCTTGTAGAACTGAAATACTACCCCTTAGGTTGAGATACTGGGATTGAAATCAGTTCTTTATACCTATAATTTGAGTTTCTGCATTGAATGTAGTGTCCTGGAATATTTGCAATATAATATACAAATTTGCAAAACTTGAATCGAATTGTAAAAGTGCTAGGTATTGGCAGTGGAATATCATTAAATATAAGGATAGGTAAATTAAAAATAAATTGAACAGTTATTTTCAAGGCTTAAGTAAATTGTAATCTAGGTACTGGATTACATCATTATTTTATGCTATTCATTGAAATGGTCATTAAAACCTGGTGTCACAACAGCTAGGTTGTTGACATATCCATTCACAGAAGTATTTTCAGATTAATGTTGCAGGGACAGTATAATAGAAGTGCAACATGGTTGCATCCGAGCCAAGCTATCATCTGCATTTCAGTTTGTTTGACCTATGGGTATTATGTTCTGGCAATTACAGTATGCAGTACAGGTATCAGATAGTATCAAGTACTAGCTTAGAGAATACTTTGTATCGTTAGATGCGGGCCCCTGTCATTGTCATATACTTCAGAATATATGTTTGGTTGTAGTATCAGAAATTGGATACAGCCAAGAGGGATTTACTGAAACTAAGTTTATGTTTACTTCACTGTAGGCAGAACATGAGGATGTGTGTATTTTCTTTCATATTCTTTTGAAGTGAGTGGTGTTGGTTTGGATTTTTCAAGCCTTGGTTTTTAATTTTTTTTCCCTTTAAATTTTGGTCTTAGGTTATTGTAGTGGTATTCATGTGCTAATTGTTTCAACCCTGCTATCTAAAGTTAAGATTTTTTGTCTAGTGTGGGTATACTACTACTCCCCTGGTTTCTAATGAGTGTTACTTAATGTGTTTAATGCAAGCTATCGAATCTGTCCCAGAACCAGAAGGGGCTAGCACAGAAGCTGGTGAGACACAAAATGTGGATAATACAAGCCCAATTATAGATGAACAAGTTCCAGCTGACACCCTTGGAGGTTCGTGAGTAGTTTTGTACAGCAATTTGTTTATAGAGAATATTAACAGGAACTGAATTTAGATTTGCAGCATCCTTTGAAAAAATGTTTGTACTAAATATTGTTTAATTTCCTAATGTTAAACTGTTTTTCATAGAACATTACTGGTTACACATCATAGATGTGAGGCTGGGGAATGAACTTTTTTATAATGGTATCAAATGTTGTACATTGTTGATTTCTAGAACTCAAGTCAAGTTTTTTACCAGCAATATGTGCAGTTGATTTGGTCATTCCTCAAGAAGTCTGTAGTCATTGTATTTCACTTCAGAATATGTTGTTTGTTTCAGGTATTTCTCCTGAAATAGTTGGAGGAGAGACCACTGGTAAGTTGATTTCATGTCTTTCAAAGGACATATATTGTCATACCAGAAGAAGCTTTTGGAAAGAAGGCTCCCTGTACAAGTCTACATTTGACATATCACACTTCTTTTTTGTATCTTTTGTATTTTTTTTTCCAACATTCTGTGGCCTCATAATTAGGCAACTGTTCTTCAAGCACATCCAGATATTGGTCATTTAACTAATTATAATAACTAATAAGGACACTTGAAGAAATTGATGTGCTATATCTTCATTGTATTCCATTTTACTATCAAGTTTATTATTGGCAGTATCACCAGACTAATATTCTCTAAAGTCTTGTGTTATATGAGAAATTGCTGAGAAACTTTATCATATATATATAATGAAGGTTAAATAAGTTTAGAATACTATACAGTATTGCAAAAGTATAGGAAGTATTTTCTGTTAAATAGATGATGTTGCTGAAGAACAGAAATTTTGTTTTAAAAGTAATTTTCAGTTAGTAGAGATAACTTTTTATCATTGGATTGATACTTAGTTCATGACAATTATTATATAGTAGTGGGCTGTATGGTTGAGATTTCAAGTTTTTTTTTATGTGAGACATTTTATTTTTTTATCTCAGCCACAGGATTGACGATCATTTCAACACCAGGTCATGATACCAAGCCAGAATCGATCCCAGCCGCTTCTCTTGAAGAAGCGAAGCCAGGTACTACCTCATCCATTTCTCTGAAGTTTGTTTGCTTTTTTCTGATTTTCATTACACAAACATTGAACTCTAATAAGACTGATTTTAATTTATCTCTTTTATGTTGTCCCATATTTTAATTTAATCATATCTTCATTCATAAGGCAATTCCCTCTTTGCAGTATGACAATGAAGACTGACTTTTTCCTTCTTTATTTAATCTTAAATAGCAGTGTCTGATTTGGAGGAGAGGTTAGCATCTGGTGAAGTAGCAGAAGGTGTTGAAAATGCTGCTCTTGTGCAAACCCTTGATGATCTTGCAGCACTCGCTCAAAATCAGATTACTTCTGCGTTGGTAGCTGCAGAAGATGCTGCTGTCATCATTCGAAAGCATGCAGAAAAGGCTTACCAGGCCATAGATGCTGGTCAGGATAAAGAACTGCTGTTTGCTGCTGTTTCAGAGTTGTCAGCAAAGAGATCAGAAGTTGTTCAAGCTGCCCAAGAAAAGATTGCTGCAGCTGTGTAAGTATAGTTAAAACATTATGATTAATTCTACTACGACTAATTTCAAACAGTTTTTGTTGTATTTGTGAAGCAAATATTTTTACTTCAACTTTGTGAAAAAACATTGTGAAAAAAAACCTTTTACTTACTATAAGCAACCTACAGATAATATAGTACCGTATATACTCGAGTAACTTGCGATCTCGCATATCATGCGACCCCCAAATTTTCACCAATAAACAGTGGTTTTGTCATGTATCTCATGTATCATGCGAGTTCCTTTTCCGAGAGCGTCAGTACATAAGGTTGGTGGTTTGGCATGCTAATGGCCGAGTCATTCAGATGTGTGCTGCTGCTAGTCAAGTTACGGTAATTTTCTTACTAATCTCGAGAATTTAATAGAAAATCTCAAGATTAAAAAAGAATCCCAAGATAATAGAATAATTGTAAAAATAACACGCCTTTGAGTCGTAAATCATTCTCTCTCTCTCTCTCTCTCTCTCTCTCTCTCTCTCTCTCTCTCTCTCTCTCTCTCTCTCGTCTCCTCGTCTCTCTCTCTCTCTCTCTCTCTCTCTCTCTCTCTCTCTCTCTCTCTCTCGTAGTAGCCATCTTGCTTGATGAGACGTTCCCGCGTGAAATCAGATTAATCAACAGATATCACAAGTTTAACATACGACTAGAATTTGAGAAATATCTAGAAGTGTTCGTGAACTATCGGTGATAAAATTAGTGTGAAAATAGTAGGATAAAGCGTCTTCTAAGTTAGTTTATCAAGTGTAATACTGTAAATCAGAACAAGATGGCAGTAAGTTCCAACTGCGGGAAGAGATGGCGTAATTTAGCGTGTTTAGCAGATTCGCAATACGATGAGGTAGCAGGAAGGGAACTGGCATTTCTCATCTATGAAATCAGCAACAGTCCTAACCAAAAAGATACAAAAGCATTCATAGATATATTAGAAGGATATAATCCTTCAAACTGGAAAAAATCTAATGAAAACATCTTGAAAATAATTGAAGAAGTTCCAAATAAAATCCAAGTGGTCAAGAGACTCATAAAGAAAATATACATAAACCAACATATTCCGACAAAGAAAATGAATAAGGTGAATCTTGTGAATATCCTAATTGACGCATTAGGAAAAAGAATGCCAAAAGCATGCAAACTGTGTAATTTGGTTTGGTATAGCAATAGTCAATCCACAAAACCTAATCAGAAAATGTGCTGCATGCAACATTCCGACCCATCCACAGTGTGCTGAGGTAATACAAGATATGAGAAAAAGATACAAGAATTTTTTGTTCAACATGTGCTATCATGGGATTAGCCAATTTTTGTTATTAAATCAAGATTGAATGTACAAATAGTTGAGGATGAAGAAAGAAGAGGAAGAGGAAGAAGAAGAAGAAGAAGAAGAAGAGGAAAACGGAAGAGAAGTAAACAAAATGAAATGACAGAAAAAAATAAGGAAAAACAAAGAACAAGATAAAAGTATGGATGCAGAGATACTCATTGATACTACATATGAGGCAATAAAGCAGCATACCTACGAAGAAATAAATTACGATATGGCAACAGAAAAGCAAATCCTGAAGAGGCTCTACCCAGATCTACACAATGACGGGAAACGAGGAATAGACAAGAAAGACAAAATCTGCAACCTTTTGAAAAGAGGGAATTGCAGATTTGGAGAAAGATGTTACTACAACATCCTAAGGTGGATGTCACAACTATGAAATATATGGTAAATGTGCATACCTAGATGGATATGGGGATGATTGCAGAGATCTGCATCCAAAAACTATGCAAAAAAACCTAAAAGAAGGAAAAGGATGTAAGTTCGACAAAAAATGCAAATATATGCACCTGTAGCCATGAATCATAATCAAATAAATAACAACCAAGTAATAAAATCCAATAAGAAGAAACAAATAAAGAGAGAAATCAAGAATATCAGGTAAAAGAGAAAAGCAAACCACCAATGAGATATGCAGAGATGTCAGCAAAAAATTTCAATGCATCAGCTCCAAAATTCTACTCAAGGATAATAACTGTATTTATTATGCAAGAGGATATTGCAGAAACGGAGAAAATTGCAGATTCAGACACAAAATGAATAATTATGATGAAGGAATATCAAATATTATGGAAAGTTTGGATTTTTTAATGTCAGAAATTTCTGGAAAATGAAAAATAAAAAAAAAAAAACACATACAGAACAGGAAAGAGACTAGGAAAATCCGGTATTACTACCACTATTAAAATGAATGGAGAAACACGCAAACCATCATAGTGATGAATGCGCAGGTTTAGTTACGAGTAACTCAAAAAGAAAAATAGAGTACTTAGAAGAACTAACCCAAATTGAAAAGAAAATAGATATAATGAATATAAGTGAAACCTGGTATTCCAAGAGACTGGGAATGATGATCAAATAAAATGGGTTCCAAACTTATAGATCTAGATAGAAAAAATAGGAATCAAGGGGTGGGGAACCGCAATATATGGGAAAGACAAAAAACAAGGAAAATATATGAGAAATATAGTAACCTCAGAATGTGAACTAATAGCGGTAGAATTTGAATCTGAAAAATTAATGAACATAGTAATATATAGACCTCCTAATACTAAAGAGTTTGACTTAATAATTGAAAAATTGGATGATATTATGTAGAAATCACAGGACTGGACTATTCTCCTATCTGGTGACTTCAACTTTCCTTTCGTAGAATGGAAGAACGAATAGGAGATTGTGGATGTACTTATACATATAAAAAAGAGAGTAATAGTAGTGCAGAAGATAAGAGGCAATTCGAAAAGCTATTAGATATGCTACTAGAATACAACATTCAACAATAAATCACCTGCCAACAAGAAAGGAAAATACTTTAGACCTAGTATTTGTGAACGAGGTGAATTATGTTAAAGAATAATAGTTTTATAATGCGAGTATTTCAGACCATAATGTCATAGAATTAACAGTTTCATTCCAAAGCAAGTGAAAACAGAGATAAGCAAGAAATGAAAAAGTGGGAAGGATATGGAAAATACAACTTCTACAGTAAAAATATAAAATGGTCAGAAATAAATGAAGAATTAAACAAAGATTTGGATAACATTTTCGTAAGCGATGACATAAGGGTAAATACGGAGATATTACATAAAATATTAGAGAAAATAGTGGATAAATATATCCAAAGAAGAAAAGTAAACATCATTCATGCATACCAAGAGACAGAAGGATCTTGTTCCAGAAATCAGAAAGTGGAAAAAAGGTCTTGCAAAAGAAAAAAATGCATGGAAAGTTATAGAACTAAAAAGTAAGATAGAAAATGCAGAAACAAAAGATTATACAATCAAAAGAAAATGAAAAACGGGAATTGGAAGAAAAAACCTTATTAAATATCAAGCAAAACCCCAAACTATTATACTCATATGCGAAGAAGATGAATAAAAGAAGAATAGAAATAAAGGCCCTCTGAGAATTGAAGGGAGATTAACGAATGAAAAAAAGGAAATTTGCAACATACTGGCAGAACGATATAAGAGAGAATTCACCCTAGAATAGATAATGAAGATAATGATATAGAAGTAAGGGACGAAAATAGTGAATATCTAGCTGACATAGAAATTAATGAAGCTGATATTGTGCAGCAATTAATGAAATTAAAAATGGAGCTGCTGCAGGCCTGATGGAATCCTGCTATTTTGTTAAAGAAAGTAGTTCATTCTATCCGCAAAGCCACTTGCAATATTATTAAGACAAAGTGTAGATACAGGCAAGATTTATGATGAGCACAAATTAGCATATATCACCCCTACTTTCAAAAGTGGATCAAGACTTGAGGCAAGTAATTATAGGCTGTGAGTCTAACATCACATTATTATGAAAGTGTATGAAAGGGTAATGAAGAAAAATATTATGAAACATTTAATAAAAAATAATTTGTTTTAATATAGGACAACACGGTTTCGTACCCGGAAAAAGTACACAAACCCAACTGTTAGTCCACCGTGAGAACATATTCAAAAATATGAAAAGCGGAAATGAAACAGATGTGGTTTATCTAGACTTTGCAAAAGCTTTTGACAAAGTAGACCATAATATATTAGCAAAGAAAATTAGAAAACACAATATCGTAGATAAAATATGGAAGATGGTTAAAAGAATTTTTACACAACAGAAAACAGATAGTTATTGCAAACAATGAGAAATCGGATGAAACCAAGGTAATATCCGGTGTGCCACAAGGTACGGTGTTAGCTGCAATACTGTTTGTTATTATGATTGAAGACATAGACAGTAATGTTAAGGATTTCGGTAGTGAGTAGTTTCGCTGATGACACAAGAATAAGTAGAAGAAATTACTTGTGATGAAGATAGGAACGCTCTACAAAGAGACCTTAACAAAGTATATGATTTGGGCAGAGGAAAATAGGATGGTATTTAACTCTGATAAATTTGAATCAATAAATTATGGAGACAGAGAAGGAAAGCTATATGCATATAGGGGACCTAATAATGAGACAATCACAAATAAGGAAGCAGTTAAAGACCTTGGTGTGATGATGAATAGGAACATGTTATGCATGATCAAATAGCAATTCTTTTGGCAAAATGTAAAGCAAAAATGGGAATGTTGTTACGGCACTTCAAAACAAGAAAAAAAAAGCTGAACACATGATTATGCTTTATAAAACATATGTTCGTAGTCCACTTGAATATTGCAATATGATATGGTACCCACACTATCAAAAGGATATTGCACAAATAGAGAGTGTACAAAGGTCCATTACAGCTAGAATAGAAGAAGTTAAGGACCTTGACTACTGGGAAAGACTGCAATCAATTAAAATTATATAGTCTAGAAAGGAGGAAGAGAAACGCTACATGATAATTCAGGCATGGAAACAGATAGAAGGAATAACAGAAAATATCATGGAACTAAAAATATCAGAAAGAGCAAGCAGAGGTAGATTAATAGTGCCCAAAACAATACCAGGAAAAATAAGGAAAGCACACAGGACATTAATCCACTACGCACCAGCAACGATAATGCAGCGTCTAATTCAATGCGTTGCCAGCTCATCTGAGGAATATATCAGGAGTGAGCGTAGATGTGTTTAAGAATAAGCTCGACAAATATCTAAACTGCATCCCAGACCATCCAAGATTGGAAGATGCAAAATATACCGGAAGATGTACTAGCAACTCTCTGGTAGACATTAGAGGTGCCTCACACTGAGGGACCTGGGGCAACCCGAACGAACTGTAAGGTCTGTAAGGTAAGGTCTCTCTCAGGAATAAATATTGTAATTTGAGTCTTTCACCAACGGGTATCAGTAAATGTGTAGACATTGTGTGCGTGTTTAAAAAAATGTGCAGTACACACATTCCGATGTTTCGGTTTTTTTGTTTTGGAATTTTTTCAGATTTCGGAAATGTGAGGTCAGATGCATAATCAAACAAACATCACTACTGCAGCAAAAACATTTTTTCCCTTTATGTTTTCATTATTGTTATTTATTAATTACAGTTTATTTTAAATAAATATTAATATAATACTGTTAAATGAATGTGAGATAACTAAGATCACCTATAACAAAATAGTGGGACGATTAATATCATATGTTCGTTCACTAATAGCTATTATTTTCAAAACAAACATTCCGTAAAACGCAAAAAATATATGTACATGACAATCAAAATATAATAATGTTTTGCAGTTCAACTTGTGAATTTTAACAATAAGTATGACTTTATAATATATTTCACCATATGGATCTTGAAGTTGAAGAGTCGTAAAATTTTGAGGATGGTCCGGGAAAAGGATTTGTACTTCGTGATTACGTATCGCTACAACACCATGTGGTATTTTCATACCACTATATTGATGACGCATCGCTACGACACACTGGTATTTTTCATACCACTATACATTAAAGTTAAAATGATCATATTATATTATTGTTTTCACGAAGAAATAAATTAATATAAAGAAAATTATTGAGTAATTTTTTGCCGTCAGCAGTCAGAAAATCACGAACATGGTAACGTTCAAAACTAGTGCCATCCACGGCATATGTCTATAAATAGAACAGAAGCAGAGGGCATTCATTGGATAACAGATCTCCATGGCTACCAACCAACCAATCAGGTGTTAGTTATACTACTCTGTGAATTTCTTAGAATGAACGTTTACACACGCGAAGCTAACGATGATGTGTGTGTTTTGCATACAATACGTAGTTTTAGTTTTTATTAGTGTAAGTATTTTACTGATTACATGAAGAATAGAATGATTCTTCTCATTACTTTGAATGCAAATGGTTTGAGATTCTTCCGCAAAAGAAAAGAAAAACAATTTCTTTAGAAGATGATACCTATTTACTAACGCGGTTGACATAGCTTCAAAACAAAATTCAGCTATTTAATCTCTGGAAAAATGTTAATCTTTCTGTCTGCTGGTCACAACCTTTATATCCCCTGCGACTAACAACAACTGTTTTGGTCCTCCTACGTGTTTGATCGCATATCTGCCAAATTTATAACAACAACAGAGATAAAACCATTTCTCCCATTACAGATATCAAATATTATCTTTTCTGTTACGCAGAATTCTAGATAAATTACGTAAGTTCGCGATTGATAAAGTCTTTTTATGTAATAACAAGAAACGGAGTCATATTTTCTATACCATGGCATCTCATTTTGGTGCTGTTGCGAATATTTCAACCAGTTCCACGTGCCTTTAAATCCATACTGACTGTACAGTCTGGAGGCAGTTCTCCCTTCTACACATATCTTGATTTCTTAATATCGTAGGTATAGAATAAATTGGTGAGCAAGGAAATATGAAATAAACAATTGTATACAAACAGTCTCTCTCTCTCTCTCTCTCTCTCTCTCTCTCTCTCTCTCTCTCTCTCTCTCTCTCTCTCTCTCTCTCTCTCTCTCTCTCTGACAAAATAATAGATAAGAAACAATGACTGAATATTGCTTGAATGCGATATGGCAAAGTTTTGGCCTGACTGAAGTGTGGAGTGACTTTGACACCGACTACAAGTTATTCCTGGTCATCTCACAGCCATGGATAGACATCAACTTCACAGCCGAGAAAGGGCAATCGTATACAAAATAATTAGGTATGGAAAATGCGAAATGCGGGCCTATGTTGTCCCATAAAAAAAGCTCTCGCTTGGACAGCTGAGGATTTAGGAGAGAGAGAAAGAGAGAGAGAGAGAGAGAGAGCAGGGCCGAATAGGAAGGAGATTAAAGTACCTGGGAATGAAAACCCCTTATAATCTTATAATTATAGCCTCGGGGTTTGTCTCAAGGACATTCAAAGGTCTGTCAAACACGGACAGTTGTTGTTATTGTAAAATTAGCATAAGGGCAGATCTTGAAAAGCCACGCCAGAGAGCTTGCCACAGATCTGGAAGATGACGAATATGACTGCCTTGATGGCGAAGAATTCAGAGCAGTATTTGATGATACGGACACGGAGAGCGACTTTGGAGGATTTTAGTTTATTAATTTTATGCATTTTTTTTTACTTTAATAAATTTTCACTTGACTGCGTATCCTAAAATAAAAATAATAGTTCAAGTAACAAATGTTTCTTTTACCGAGTAAAACAAAAAGTAAAAATTCCTTCGGTATTGTGCCTTAATCAACTGATTTGGAAATTATAGATGGTTAGACTAGAATAGTTAAACATGCTGTATAAACCAAAATAATGCAAATGGAGCACGATTGCTCTTTTGTATTTTAAAATACAATAGTAATATGAGAATGCATACAATATCACTGGATATAGTGAAGTACAAGTAAAGCATGACTTTTTAAAAGATCTACTGTTTTCCTCCGGTAGTAACTATCGCAATCTGCCGATTTGGGAAAGCATAGAAGGTACGCTAATTTTATACATTCAACTTACCTGTCAGATATATACATAGCTATTGACTCCGTCGCGCCGACAGAATTTCGAATTTCGCGCACACGCTACAGGTAGGTCAGGTGATCCACCGCGCCGCCGCTGGGTGGCGGGAATAGGAACCCATTCCCGTTTTCCATCAGATTTTTTCTGTCGGCCATACTGGCAACATCGTTGTTGGTATCTCCGGCTGGATTTCGTTTTTGGATACAATTGATCATCGTTTTGGACCCTTTGGTGACGTATTTGGATCGTTGTACTGGCATACGCTTTTGTGGATCGTTATTTGGATTTTGGCTTGGAATTTTCATCATGATGTCTGATTCTGGAAGTGTGGTGAGAATGTGTGTGAATGAAGGGTGCAAGGTGAGAATGCCGAAAGCTTCGGTTGATCCTCGCACTGTATGTAAAATATGCAGGAAGTATGGATGCTCGATGGATAACACTTGTCATGAATGTGAGAGTTTGAGTGCTGAAGGGTGGAAGTCTCTAACTTCTTATTTAAGGAAATTAGAGAAAGACCGGTTAAGGAAGTCATCTTCCAAAACCAAGCCTAGCTCTCAATCTTCAAGTGGTTTGGTGAGTAATATTGTACCCTTCTCTAACATTATGAACGCTCCTTGTAATATTTCAGGTCCTTCTCCGAATGCAGATCCTACGGACTCTGCTTCGGAGATAGCAAGCCTTAAAGCTGCGCTTATGAAAATGGAGCGTAAAATGGCTGCCATAGAAGGTAAGGCAAAGTAGTGCTGTGGAAAGTGATGTTGAATTTCCCCAGTGAAGTGGAGGAGGCGTCTGATTGGCTTCACAACGCTCCCAGGCCTAGACCTCTTTCAAGCTCCCAAGCCCAGAGGAGAAGGAATGTCGAAAGCCTTACGGAGGTTATGGAGGATCCCCACCAGTCAGACGTCTCTTCGGCAGAATCTGTAACGTCACAGACTGCCAGAGAACGCATTAGAAAAAGCGTTCTAAGTGAATGTTTTTCGTCATCGGAGAATTCCTCACCTAAATGAGGATGGAGATCAGCGGATCGTTCTCGTCCCTTGAAGAGGATCTGGGAAGAATCGGGCTTAAACTCGAGTCCGGAACGTTTTTCGGAGAGCTCCCCGACAGAGATTAAGAAAGCAAAGGTTTTGGCTTCTCCCGCTAAGTCGTGGGGAATGGAGAAAGAAGGCTCTCCTTCCTCTCGTTTAGACCAGAGAGAAGAAACGACGAAGATATTAATGGATATGCAAGAGTCTATTGCTTCTCTAGTCGGGGTTCTTTCGAGAGATCCTCCAAGAAGAAAGGATGTTAATCTTCCTGTGAAGAAGTCAAAAAACCCTTACTATCAACCTCCCAGAAAAGAAGATTCTTCTTCGGATGAAGGGTCTATTTTTCACAGACCCGCGAGTTCGGGGCGCGAGGCGCCAGCCAGGCGTGAAGCGCCAGCCGAGCGCGAAGAGCCAGCCAGGCGCGGAGCGCCAGTCAGCCGCAAAGAACTACCACGTAAGCGCGAGGCGCCAATCAGGCGCGACGCGGCAACCAGGCGCTATCCGATATCGCAGGAGACGACTAGGCGCGAGAAGCTGGCCAGGCGCGAGGAGCCAGCCGCGCGTGAGAATTCCTACAAGCAGGAAAAGACAATCAGGCGCGAGGCACCATCCAGGAGCGTAGCGCCAGCCAGACGAGAAGCGCCAGCCAGGCGCGAAGCGCCAGCCAGGCGCGAAGCGCCAGCCAAGCGCGATGCGCCAGACTGCCGAGAAGCGCCAACCAGGCGAGAAGCGCCAGGCGGCCGCGAAGAGACATACAGGCGCGAAGCGCCAGCCAGACGCGACGCGATAGACGGCCGCGAAGCACCAACCAGGCGTGAAGCGCTAGTCGAGCGCGAGGCGCCAGCCGCGCAAGAGGAGCCAGCGAGGCGCGAAGCGCTAGCCGAGCGCGAGGCGCCAACCGCGCGAGAAGATTCAACCAAGCGCGAAGCGCCAGTCAGGCGCAAGGCGCCAGCTGATCATGAAGAGCGGCAAGAGCGAGAAGTTATAAGGGGTATTAGAAGATCTTTTCATGTAATGTCTTCGGATAGCGAGTCTCCGACAAGTAGAAACCCTAATGCAAGGAAGCAACCTGGTACATCGAAGGTTACGGTTTCAACCTCCATGTCTCAGGATGTGGTGGATAAGGATAAGAAAGGGAGAACTTCTAGATCTGTCAGTCTCTCTCCTTCTAGGAGTATTTCTCCTATAGGGAATAGGTCTACGGACAAAGACTCTAATAAAAGGGCTCGCTCTCCTTCTAGGATGGAGTTGGATGAAGTGTCGGAGGAAGAAACCCCGAACAATGAGGGGGTATCTAACTACAAAGTGTTAGCCTCTCTTCTCCTGCAAGAATTTGGAGACTCTCTAAGCCCTTCAGCTCCTCCTTCCCCGAGATCTCTGTTCTCCAGTACGAAGGTTCCTAAATCGTCTTCGTATTTAAAAATGAAACCAGCCATATCAATGAAGAAGGCTATTCAATCTTTAAATAATTGGATGAAGGTGAAGAAGGAAGCTCAGAAGACAGTTTTTTGCACTCCTCCATGTAAGCTCGGAGGTAGGAGGGGAATATGGTACAGGACAGAGGAAGCGATGGGACTTATGCTTCCATCTTCCGCGGAGGCGGATTTTTCAAGCTTGGTTGAAGCATCGAGAAGACATGCTTTGAATACAGCTAAAGCATATTGGAGCATGTCAGAATTGGATCAGCACCTCAAGGGACTTTTCCATGTACTAGAAGTTTTTAACTTCTTGGATTGGTCCCTTGGAGTGCTGGCCAAGAAGGCAAATGAACCAGATGTTTGTTCATGAAACTTACCTGACAGATATATATATAGCTGTATTCTCCGAAGTCCGACAGAATTTCCAAACTTGCGGCACACGCAGTGGGCGGCCAGGTGGTAGTACCCATTCCCGCCGCTGGGAGGCGGATATCAGGAACCATTCCCATTTTCTATTCATATTTTTTCTGTCGCCGGTCGGTAAACACCTGTTTACAGACCTCCGCCCAGGATTTTTGGATTTGACTCGTTCTAAGTATCTGGATTGACTTTTGGTTTTGACTCTGGATTGTTGGATTGGCATACGCGATAGTGACTGTTTTTTTTTGATTTTGGAGTTTGGATTTTGGGCTGTGAACGTGATGTCGGGATCAAGTTCAGTGAGACTTCAGAGTGTGTGTGAGGAGTGATGCAAGGTGAGGGGGGCTACCGAAATCATTGGTAGACCCCCACACAGTATGTATGGTGGGGTGTAGGGGGCATGTTTGTTTGTTGGATGATCGATGCATTGAATGCAAAAGTTTGACTGATGATGGATGGAAGGTGTATGAGTCCTATCGGCGTAAGTTGAGCCCGATAGGATCAGGAGGTTCTTCCTCCAAGAGCGGTTCTACGAAAGGTAAGGGAAGTAACATTTCTCCTATTTTAACACCAGTAGAATTTGCTTCACCTAATCTGTGTTGTTGCCTGAGGGCCCTGGTTCTGTGTCTGGAGAAGGTAATGCCCTTTCTCTGATTCTAGAGTCGTTACGCACTCTAGAGTCCAAAGTGTTGGCCCTAGAAAACGGCTCAAGTAAAGTGTGTGATCGTGCCCCTAGTGTTGTGGAGGGGGCGTCAGATCGGCCCCATAATGCCTCTAGGCCTAGACCTCTGTCGGACTCCCAGGACTCAGGGAGTGGGCATGTCGAAAGCCGCAAGAGGGTTACGGGGGCTCCCCACCGATCTGGCGTCCCTTCGGCAGGACCTGTTGCTAGTTCCCAGGCTGCCAAGGAGCGTGCTCAGGCTCGCATCCTTAAGGACTGTTTTTCGTCCTCCGAGGCGCCCTCCCCGCGCAAGGGGTGGAGCGCTCGGAGAGACTCGCGTCCGTTGAAAAGGACTTTTCCGAGGGAGGACGCTTTACGTCCCCTCTTCTCGCTATCGTTGCGGTCTTCGCCTGCGTCGTATTGACGCGTTTCCTCCACAGAAGAGAGGTAGGACGACGCTGAGAAGCGCGGCTTCTCTCTCCCGCCTCGGAGAGGCAGGTTGCTGTACCTGTGAGAAGGAAGGAGGCGTCCCCTCGCCCCTCGTCTTCTCGCAGGCGCAGCCCTTCACCTCCTCTTGTTTCTTCGCCAACGAAGAGTATTCTTGTGTCTCTTCAAGACCAATTGTCGGCTTTAATGGCTCAGAAGACTCGCCCAGCAGCAGTTGAGCCTAAACGTAGGAAGGACACTAGACTGCCTGTCAGGACGAGGCAGTCCCCTTCTCCGTCTCCTCGTTCGTCTCTGTCTCCGCTTGCTTCTCCTTCGGAGCTTCCTTGTTCTCGTTTTACGGGTAGGAAGTCTCGTGGACAGGACGCTTTTCTTCCCTCTCGACGTCCTGATCAGCCCGCGCGTCAGGACGCCTTTGAGGACGCTCGGCAGGACGCCTTGGAGGACGCTTTTGAAGACGCTCGTCGGGATGTTTTGCTTGACGCTTTGCCTGTTGAGAAGGCTTTCGAGAGCGCCCAGAAGGACGCTTTGAAAGCGAAAGCTGGACGCTTGAGCGGAAAGCGTAAGGACGCTCCTCGAGAGCGAGTAAGAGTAGCCTCTCTTGACGCTCAGCGCGGTCAAGACGCTCTTCGTTCTTCGAGCTCTAAGGATCGACAGAAGGTCGGTCGCTTTGAAGAGGCTGATATTAGTCATCCTCGAAAGCCTTTGTTGAAGGCTAGACCCGTTGGGCGCACGCCCTCTCCAGAGGTTCAATCTCCTTTGCCTCTTCGGGAGGAAGGAGAGCTTAGTAGTCCGGCGGACACAGTTGAGGAGGAACAGCCGTCAGTTTCGTCGGTGTCCGATTACAAGGTGCTGGTTCGACTGTTACGCTCTTCTTTTGGTGAGAAGTTCCAGCCTGCAGCTCCCAAGTCTCCACCCTCTCAGTTTTCGTCATCTAAGTCGTGCAAGGTTCCGGAGTTTGTGGAGATGAAAACTTCTTTGTCCCACTAAGAGAGCGTTCAAGAAGTTGCAGGATTGGATGGAACGTCGGAAGGATCAGGGCAAGTCGACTTTCGCCCTTCCGCCTTCAAGACTCAGTGGGAAAGGCGGCATCTGGTATGAGACCAAAGGAGAAGTAGGAGTTAAGATCCCGTCGTCTTCCCAAGGGGACTTTGCTAGTCTGGTCGATGCACAGAAGAGGTCTCTTTTATCGACCGCTAAGATTTCGTGGACGCCAACGGAGATTGACCATCGCATGAAAGGTCTGTTAAGGACTCTGGAAGTCTTTAACTTTCTAGACTGGTGCTTGGGAGTCCTGGATCTTCAATCTAGGAGTCCTGACTCGTTGAGTCTGGGGGAGCTGTCCAATGTGTTATCCTGCATGGACAAGGCCGTCAGGGATGGTTCGGAAGAGTTAGTGTCTCATTTCGCACTGCTTTTCTCAAGAAGAGAGCGCTTTTCTGCAATTTTACAGCTAGGTCTGTTTCTTCATCGCAGAAAGCGGAGCTTCTCTTTGCACCTCTTTTCGAGCCATCTCTTCCCCCAGGCTATGGTAAAGGACCTGGCAGTGAGCCTACAAGAGAAGGCTACCCAGGACCTCTTGGCCCAGTCTTCAAGACGTCCCGCAGTCCCTACCACGTCGTCTTTTGGACGACCTCCTAGGAAGGTTAAACCCTTTCATGGCGCTCTCCTCGAGAGCTGCTCCTCGAGGGAGAGGGCTTGCAAGAGGAAGAGGTTCCTTCAAACCTAAATCCTCTAAGTGAGAAGATAGTCCTTCAGATGCCGGTCGGAGCCAGGCTAAAGTTCTTTGCGGGGGCGTGGAGAGAGAGAGATACAGATGCGTGGTCCCTCAAGATAGTGGAACAGGGTACAAGATCCCCTTTTTGGACCCTCCTCCTCTATCCACAACTCCAAGAAGAATCTTTTCCCCAGTCATACCAAGGGGAGAAACATTCAGGTTCTTTTTAGATCTTTTTAGATCAAATGATCAAGAAAAGAGCGGTGGAGCAGGTCTTAGACCTGGGGTCACCAGGATATTACAACAGACTTTTCCTGGTACCAAAGCAGTCGTCGGGGTGGCGTCTAGTCTCGGACGTAAGCAGCCTGAATCTTTTCATAGAAAAGAAAAAATTCAAGATGGAAACGCCTCAGTCGGTTCTAGGAGCCTTAAGACCGGGCGACTGGATGGGTTCCTTGGACCTACAGGACGCATACTTTCACGTGCCTATCCACCCCTTTTCAAGAAAGTTTCTGAGGTTTATGTTAAGGGACAAAAGTTTGGCAATTCCCCGAGCCCTTTGTTTCGGTTTAAGCACGGCTCCGATGGTATTTTACCATGCTCATGAAGAACGTAGCGAGATTGGTTACATTCTGCAGGAATAAGAGTGTCCTGTATCTCGACGATTGGCTTATCAGAGCATCGTCAGAAGAAAGGTGTCTGAAGGACCTTCACTTCACGTTAGCCTTGGCGAGGTCCCTGGGACTTCTGGTCAACCTCGAAAAGTGCGCATCTGACCCCAACACAGTCCATCGTGTATCTGGGGATTCAGATGGATTCAGTGGCTTTTCGAGCGTTTCCGTCCAGGAACGACAGCTGCAAGGCTTAGAGAGAGTTTCGGCCTTCCTGGGGAAGGAAGCTTGCTCGGCGAGGGAGTGGATGAGTCTGCTGGGGACCATTTCCTCGCTGGAAAAGTTTGTTTCCCTGGGAAGACTACACCTCAGGCCTCTCCAGTTTTTCTTAGCAGAAGAATGGAGAGTCAAAGAGGATCTGGATGCGACCTTTTTGATCACCAAATCGGTGAAGAACCATCTAAGATGGTGGTTAGATCCTCGGAAGTTTCGAGAGGGGTTGTCCCTAAAGCTTCTGAGCCCCGACCTAGTGTTGTTTTCCGACGCCTCGGTGTCGGGATGGGGAGCAACACTAGGAGGGGAGGAAGTGTCAGGCACCTGGAGGGGGGAACAGGTGTCCTGGCACATCAATATGAAGGAACTAGCGGCGGTTTTCCTGGTGCTACAGTTCTTCCAGCAAAAGGTTGCAGAGAAAGTGGTCCAAGTCAACTCGGACAACACCACAGCCCTTGCGTACCTAAAGAATCAGGGAGGACACACTACCGTCCTCTATTTTACTTAGCGAGGGAGATTCTGCTGTGGGCAGATGCGAGACGGATCAGGATCCTGACGAGATTTATCACAGGTAGTCCAGAACGTCAGAGCAGACCTTCTCAGCCGACAGGATCAGATCCTGCCGACGGAATGGACGTTGCACCAGGACGTCTGTCGAGAGCTCTGGAGACTGTGGGGGCGTCCATTAGTCGACCTATTTGCAACGTCGAGAACGAAGAGGTTGCCTCTTTATTGCTCCCCTGTGTGGGATCCGGGAGCAGTCGCTATAGACGCTCTGCTCTGGGACTGGACGAACCTGAACTTGTATGCCTTCCCGCCATTCAAGATCATGGGGGAAGTAATAAGGAAGTTCGCGGCATCGGAGGGGACGAGGTTGACCCTGATCGCCCCGATGTGGGCCGCGAAGGAATGGTTCACGGAGGTAATGTCCTTCATCATAGACTTTCCGAGGACGTTACCCTGGAGGAAAGATCTACTCAGACAGCCCCACTTCGCAAGATATCACCGAAACCTCTCCGCTCTGGGTCTGACTGCGTTCAGACTATCGAAAAGTTGGCCAGAGCGAGAGGTTTTTCAAAAGCAGCTGCGAAGGCGATCGCCAACGCAAGGAGGACTTCCTCGAGAGCTGTTTACCAGTCGAAGTGGGCTTCCTTCAGGGCATGGTGTAGAAAGGAGGGAATTTCCTCTTCCACTACCTCTGTGAGCCAGATAGCCGATTTCCTGCTATTTTTAAGAAATGTGCAGAAGCTAGCAGTCCCGACCATCAAGGGATATAAGAGTATGCTGTCAGCAGTCTTCCGACACAGAGGCCTAGACCTTACTGACAACAGAGATCTTCACGATCTCCTGAGATCATTTGAGACTTCCAAGATACCTCAGGCGAGGCCTCCTTCTTGGAACTTAGATTTAGTCCTTAGACTGTTGATGTCGAGTCCTTTTCAAGCTCTCCATGAAGCGTCTCTTAGGAACTTGATGAAGAAGGCTCTTTCCTAACTGCTCTGGCGACGGCGAAGAGAGTTAGCGAAATTCAAGCCATTTGTAAGCGAGTGGGCTTCAAAGGTGACAATGCGGTCTGCTCTTGAGTCCCACTTTCTTAGCAAAGAATGAAAACCGTCTAACCCTTGGCCAAGGAGCTTTGAAATTAAGGGTATGACAAGCCTTGTGGGCCAAGAACCTGAGAGAGCCCTGTGCCCTGTCAGGGCTCTAAAGTTTTATGTCCACAAGACAAAGGAGGTACGAGGTCCCTCAGATAATCTGTGGTGTTCGGTTAAACGGCCCGATATACCATTATCCAGAATGCTTTGGCGTTCTTTCTGAGGACGTGATTAAGGAGGCTCATTCGTCTTACCAGAAGACCGATTTGAGCCTCTTGCGAGTGAAAGCTCACGAGGTCAGAGCTGTCGCAACCTTGCTTGCCTTCCAAAGGGAACATGTTGATCAAGGGACCATCCTTGAACGCCACCTTTTGGAGGAGCAAATTCAGTATTCGCCTCACCAACATACTTGAGAGATGTGAGAACGAGATACGGGCTGTTTGTTCTCTTGGGCCATACTTTCTGAGACACAGTCTTGGGGGCTGAAGGTAGCTCTCTCCCTATCCCTTAGTTAGGTTTAGGTTAGTTTTTTAGTTGTTGTGTTCTTTGGTTGTGGTGAGTCTTTGGTGAAGACCTCCCATCTCTTAGCTTAGTGTTCAGGGGGTCCTGGATAGTTGGTCAGGTGGTGGTCAGTTGCTTCGTTGCCCTCATATGTATGGCTCTATGCTCTTGTCACGTTGAGGTCACGTCCCAGTTGACAGAGCATCCAGAGTGCGCCAGCACTACAGGTCTCCACCTGGCTGGCAGCTCTGAATAAGCACAAGCAGGCTTAAGTGACAGTAATCACAGAGTCTCTTGCTACAGGTGAGAACCAAGGTGTACATCATCTACTTAATTTAAGTTTCATACAAATCCTATTCTGTCTCTTCCCACCATTTCCGAAGGTGGGATTCAGCTATATATATATCTTGTCAGGTAAGTTTCATGAACAAAATGTTATTGTTATAATACAATTAAGTTTGTTCATACTTACCTGGCAGATATATATAATTAAGTGCCCACCCACCTCCCCTCAGGAGACAGTGGCACTGATAAAATATGAATAGAAAATGGGAATGGTTCCTGATAAATCCGCCTCCCCATCGGCGGAGGGAAATGGGTACTACCACCTGGCTCCGCCCAGCTTGCGTTGGTTGCCGCGAGTTTTTTGAAAATTCTGTCGGACTTCGGAGAATACAGCTATATATATATCTGCCAGGTAAGTATGAACAAACTTAATTGTATTATAACAATAACATTTTTAGAACCTGAAGTTTTGCATTGCATTTTATCCTGTATGGATAAGGCGGTTCAGGATGGTTCGGGAGAATTGTCATCTCTATTTGGAGCAGGAGTAGTGAAGAAGAGATCATTATTTGGTTCATTTCTAACCAAAGCGGTTTCTCCTTTACAAAGGTCAGCCCTTTTATACGCTCCTCTCTCGGATCACCTTTTCCCTTCGCACTTGGTGAAGGAGATTTCAAAGTCTCTTGGCTGAAAAAGGCAACCAAGACTTATTAGTACAATCCTCCAAGAAATCAAGACCAACAGTACCAGTAGCGAAAGAAGACTACTCGTACTCCGGTAGTGCCCTTTCGGAGAGGTTCCACCTCTCGTCCTCCAACAAAAAGGAAGACAGCAGAAAAGCGAGGAAGGTCCTCATTTAGATCTTTCAAGAAATCAAAGTAGCAGCGAGGTCCTCCAAACATCTGTAGGGGCCAGACTCCTAAACTTCGTGGGGGCATGGAAGATAAGGAAAGCCGATCCTTGGACGCTAGCAGTCTTGGGGAAAGGTTACATTATACCTTTTCAGGACAGACCACCTTTGTCGAATTCCCCAAAGGAACTGTCGGCGAAGTACAAGGACCCTGTTCTGAGGGAGACACTTCTTCAGATGGTGATAGGAATGAAGGACAAAGAGGCAATAGAAGAGGTTCAGGATCCTTCCTCTCCGGGGTTTTACAACCGCCTGTTTTTAGTTCCAAAGGCATCCGGGGGATGGAGGCCAGTCTTGGACGTGAGCATTCTGAACAAATATGTGGAAAAGAAAAAGTTCTCGATGGAGACTTCTGCCTCGGTAACTTTCAGCCCTGCGAAGAGGAGGACTGGATGGTCTCTCTAGACCTGCAGATGCATATTTCCACGTTCCTATTCACCCGTCATCAAAGAAGTATCTCAGGTTTGTGATTCAAGGGAAAGTCTACCAGTTCAGGGCCTTGTGCTTCGGCCTCTCCACGGCTCCACAGGTATTTACGTACCGTATGCGGAACGTAGCCAGATGGCTACACCTGGAAGGCATAAGCGTCTCTCTGTACCTAGACGATTGGCTGATAAGAGCAAAATCCCAGGAACAATGTTTGGAGGATCTGAAGAAAACATTAGAATTGACAAAGGAATTAGGACTTCTCGTGAATCTCGAGAAATCGCAGATGACCCCCAGTCAGGACTTAGTCTATTTGGGGATTCAGATGAATTCTCGGGATTTTCGGGTTTTTTCCGTCCCAAGAAAGGATTCTTCGGGGGATTCAGAAAGTTACATCCTTCCTAAAGAAAGACAGGAGTTCAGCCAGGGAGTGGCTGAGCCTTCTAGGGACACTTTCTTCCCTGGAACAATTTGTATCCCTAGGAAGACTTCATCTAAGGCCTCTACAATTCTTCCTAAAGAGATCTTGGACTTGGAAGAAGGGCCATCTGTCGGACACTTTTCCGGTAACAGTAGAGGTGAAGAAACACCTAAAGTGGTGGCTGCTCCCACTCAAAGAGAACAAGGGAGTGTCCCTAGAGGTTCGGAACCCAAAACCAAAATCTTGTTCTCAGACGCTTCAGAGACGGGATGGGGAGCGACTCTAGGGGCAAGAGAAGTCTCTGGCAAATGGAAGAAAGAACAAAGAGATTGGCATATAAATGCCAAAGAACTATATGCAGTGTTTCTGGCATTAAAATTCTTTGGGTCAGAAGTAAGAAATCAAGTGATTCAAGTCAACGCAGACAACACCACGGCGTTGGCTTATATAAAAAAACAGGGGGGGACGCACTCGTTTTCCCTATTCGAGATAACGAAGGATCTGTTGTCATGGACGGAGGAGGAGAGGAATATTACCCTCCTGACCAGATTTGTGAAAGGGGAAAGAAATTATCAGAGCAAGACAGGTCTCAGCAGGACAAAACAAGTTCTCCCCACGGAGTGGGCTCTGCACGAGCAAGTCTGCCAAAGACTGTGGAACCTGTGGGGAAGGCCGCAGATAGATTTGTTTGCGACGTTCCTGTCAAAGAGGATAGAGAACTTCTGCTCCTTAGTAGAAGACCCGAGAGGCGATAGCGGTGGGGATGCCATGCTACTGGAGTGGTCGGGACTCGACGCTTTACGGCTTTCTTTCCCTCCATTCAAGTTGCTAGGAGTAGTGATGAAGAAGTTCGTAGCATCAACAGGGACGAGATTAACTCTCATCGCCCGTTTTGGCCATCCCAAGATTGGTTCACAGAGGTACAGGAATGGACAGTAGACTACCCAAGATCTCTTCCAAACAGGATAGATCTTTCTCAGACAACCCCACTTCAAGAGGTTCCATCAAAACCTCCCCGCCCCTCTCGCTCTGACTGCCTTTCGACTATCGAAAAGATTGGTCAGAGCGAGAGGCTTTTCAAGCAAGGCTTCGAAAGCAATTGCTAGAGCCCGGAGATCGTCAACTATCCGCCGGGTCTATCAATCGAAGTGGGATGTGTTTAGAAGATGTTGTAGGAAGAATAAGCTGTCCTCCTCCGATACCTCTGTGACTAATATAGCAGATTTTCTGTTATTCCTGAGAGAGGAATCCAATCTGTCCGTATCTACAATAAAGGGATACCGAAGTATGCTCTCAGCGGTATTTAGAAATAGAGGCTTAAATTTGGCAGAGGATAGAGATTTGCACGATCTCATAAGATCGTTCGAGACGTCAAAATCTATATCCTCTACTCCGCCAAGTTGGAATCTGGTGTTATGCTCAAATTCCTTACATCGGAAAAAATTTGAACCTCCCGACCGTGCCTCGTTCAGGGATTGGACGAGAAAGTTGTGTTTTTCTCATAGCCTTAGCGACGGCTAAGAGAATAAGTGAAATCCATGCCCTAGATTCTCGGGTGGGTTTTAAGAAAGACGCAGCCATCCTGTTTCTTTTCAAACAAACTGTTTTTTGTTTTTGGCAAAAAATGAGAACCCTTCGAACCATGGCCAAGGAGTTTTGAGGTGAAAAGTCTTTCAAACTTAATGGGAGACGAAATTGAAAGAACTTTATGCCCGGTAGAGCTCTTAGGTTTCTATCTTAAAGAAAGAAAAGAAGAGTTGAAGCATGTAAACAAGTCTATGGTGCGCAGTTTCGGGACACGAAAAGACCAATGTCAAGAATGTGCTAGCGTATTTTATTAGAAATGTGATTATGGAAGCTCATAGCGATTGTGCAGAGGATTCCTTTAAATTATACGAGGGTTAAAGCTCATGAGGTAAGAGCAGTGGCAAACATCATTATCATTTCCAAAAGATATGTCATGAAGGACATTATTAATGCGACCTATTGGAGATGCAACTCGGTATTTGCATCCCACTATCTTAGAGTGTTAAAAATTACCTACGACAAGTGCTCTCTCTAGGGTCCTTTTTTGTGTCTGCGGATACAGTGCTGGGACTGAGGGACACTCCGATCCTTAAACTTTTTATGAAAAGTCTAATACTTCCATACCATACTGGTGGGATGGGCTCTACTTTCTTACCTGACGGCTAGTTGTTGCACAGAGCGGCCATGGCCTTGTTTAGGTAAGGAACTTTGAGTTTATCTTACAGGGGTAGCTTGGATAAAAAACGGTCTTTGATTACGGAGATCTCCACTATTTGAGGCGGTTTTTTTTGTGTTACTACTGGTAAAAGTGCTTGGTGTCGCACGGCGGCCATAGCCCTTGCTAGTGAAGAACTAGAAATGTGCCTTTTAAACGGACGTAAGTAGTAGTTTAAAGGACATGTCTAAATCGTCCATGGATCCTCCTCCCTTTTAAGACAGTATCAGGATTTTCTGCTGACAAGAGTGCTTGGCTAGCACAGGCGGCTTTTTGGTGCTTTTGACAGTATGAGAAATGTGAATAGGTCTTACAAGCGAGGGTAGTACAAATTGAAATTATATTTGTTTATTTTTATTTTATTTATTTTCATAAAGAATTAGGTGTAAAATATTGTGATTGAGTTTTTGGTTGTTTGCAAGGGAGTCCCGGGGATGACTTCTTGCAATCTTAGATACCAAAACATTTGGTTACGGTTAAGGTGATCAGGATCGGGATTGTGCTCCTTAGAAAAAAAAGGTTCTTGTCTATAAGTGGATTGAAACCCTTTGACATAGCCCTTTATAGGATCGGCCAAAGTAAGTGGATAAGACCCTTTGGCAGACTACAAGAACTCTTAGCAATAGATCAATATCTCGCTGAGGCTCTTGAGACTAAGCAGACTCCTGGGCATTAACCATGAAGTCTTCAGTCTAAAACAGTTAGGACCAAGGTTTTTTATGTTATTAATACCTACAACGATTGTTGTGTTTCCTGTTAAATCAGTTATTAGCTGTCTTTACCCTCCTCCAATGGTGTGAATCAGCTATGTATATATCTGAACAGGTAAGTTGAATGTATAAAAATGATATTGTTATGATACAATAAAGTTTCATACAATCAACTACTGTCATATATACATAGCTAAGACTCCGTCGTCCCGACAGAAATTCAAATTTCGCGCCACTCGCTACAGGTAGGTCAGGTGATCTACCGGGCCCCTGCCCTGGGCGGGCAGGACTAGGAAACCATCCCCGTTTTCTTTCATATTTTCTCTGTCGCCGGTGGTATCAACATTGTTTTTTTTTTGTTTGTAATTACCTCCTGACTTAGATCATTTGTTTTCACCTTTGATCATCGTTTTTCGGCTTTTGGTGACGTATTTGGATCGTGATTCGCTACAGTGGACTGTTTTGGGAATAACTCTTTTGGATTTTTCTCAGTATGTCTGATTCTAAATGTGGAGTGTGAGAATGTGTGTGAATGTAGGCTGCAGGGTGAGGATACCGAGAGCTTCGGTTGATCCTCACACTGTATGCCGTAAATGTAGGGGGTTCAGTGTTCTGCTATTAATAATTGTAAGGAATGCGAGGGATTCAATGCAGAAGAGTGGAAGACTTTGACTTCTTATTTGAAGAAGTTAAGAGGAGGATAGAATTAGACGATTGAAAGGTGAGTCAAGGCCTATTGAGCCTTTCACTGATAATTCTAATCCTACTGATGTAGATTCTCTCCCTATGTATCTCATTCTCAGAGTGCTTTTTTTCGGATTCGGCATCGGAAATCGCCAATCTGAAGCTTACAATTAGAGACATGAAGTCCAAGATGGCTGACTTCAAAGGTAAGCTAGTGAAATGAGCATTACAGTGAAGTGAGTTCTCCCAGTGTTGTGGAGGGGGGGGCGTTTGATCGTCCCTGCGACGCTCCCAGGCCTAGACCTTTCCCAAAGCTCACGAGCCCAGAGGAGAAGGAAAGTCGAAAGCCTTAAGGAGGTTGTTGGGGAATCCCCAACGTTCAAGACGTCCCTTCAGCTAGCTCTGCTTCGTTGGCAGGCGGCTCAAGGGCGCTATAGAAAAAGCGTCCTTCGCGAGTGTTTCTCGTCCTCTCCCTCTCCCTCACCTAAACGAGGGTGGAAGGAATCGAAACTTGTCGAGACGCTGAAGCGTCATATGACGCTGACATTGGGATTCTAGTCCAGAGCGTTTCTCAGATGCGCTCCGTTCTTCTAGCAAGAAAGCGAAGGGGGCGTCAGCTTCACCTGAAGTGTACGCGGAAACTACCCTTTCTTCTTCTCCACCGAGTGATGACGAAAGACGTCATGCATGGACGTGGGAGAAGCGTCAAGAAAAATCATTATAGCAGTTTCAAGAGCAACTGTTCATCTCGAGTGGGAGAGTTTTAGCGCCAAACGTCGGAAGGACGTGACGCTTCCAATTAAGAAGTCTCGTCCTCTCTACATGTTCAACGAACAAAAGCGTCATACAGACGGGAAACGGCTTAAACGTCTTTACAGAAGCGTTCTAGTGCGAGAGCGAGAACAGGTGCTTACGAGAGTTTCGTAACGCCCAGAGAGACGTAAGACGTCTTTTTAGACGCGAAGCGTCATTGGAAACGGAGCATAGACATGACGCTCGTCCAATATATGACGCCAAGTAGGACGCCTTTGGAGAGCGGAGCGTCTTCCAAGCGCGAAGCGTCATCGAGACGTCAGCAAAAGACGTCATCCATGGACGCTTGAGCGAACGGGAAACGTCATGTAAGCATGAAGAGTCTTCTAAAATTCTAGAGAAGCCGAAAGCTTATGACGCCTTCCAAAGACTATATTGAGCGGGAAAGAGGAAGGATTATCATTCCCTTAGCTCTCTCCTGTTAGGAGTTTTGTCTCCGCAGAGAAAGAATGTTCGGAAAGGAGAGCGGAGACGCTTTTTAGATCCCGAGTTAGAGGAAAAAACTCGGATGACGAATATAGTGGAAGAGAAGGTCTGTCTAACTATAAGGTGTTTGACTACCTACTTCTTGAGGAGTACGAGACGAGTTGACGCCTGCCGCTCCTCCTTCTCCTCACTCGCTCTTTTTCCCAGTGCTAAGACGAAGAAGCCTTCGTCTTTTCTTAAAATGAAACCACCATATCGATGAAGAGAGCATTACATTCCTTAGACTCATGGATGAAGTCTAAGAAAGACTTAGTGAGGACAGTCTTCTGCATGCCTCCAGCAAGATTAGCTGGGAAAAGAGGCATTTGGTATCGGACGGGAGAAAATATGGGTATTGCTCTCCTTCTACAACCGAAACCAGTTTTTTCGACTTTGGTTGACGCTTCAAGGCGTCAAAGTCTCAATTCTGCACGGATTACGTGGGGAATTTCGGAACTGGATCATCTCCTCAAGGGACGCTTTCGTGTATTGGAAGTTTTAACTTCTTAGATTGGTCCCTTGGGATGAGTCCAAGAAAGCCCATGATTCGGAAGGAATCGAACCTGAAGCCCTGTTTATGCATATTGTCTTGTATTGACAAGGCGGTACAGGATTCTGCTGACGCAGTCACGCAAGAAGAAACCTGTTGCTGCATCGGACAAGAAAAGACCCAGTACAAACGGTGCAGCCCTTTCGAGGTGGTCCGACCTCCAGACCTTCCACAAGGAGGAAGGCTACAGAGAAGAGAGGTAGATCTGCTTTTCGTCCCTTTAAGAAGGGAAAATGAAGATTCTCTCCTCCAAGCACCAGTAGGTGCCAGGCTCCTGGGATTTGTGGAAGCCTGGACACTGATAAATGCAGAAGCGTCATCTTTGGCGATCTTAAGGAGGGGATATCGTATCCCTTTCCTGAACACTCCTCCCCTAACGTCAATACCAAGGGAACTATCAGCCAAATACAAGGATCCTGTGCTGAGGGATACTCTTCGATCGATGGTGGAACAAATGTGGGACAAGAGAGTGATAGAATTGGTACGGGATCAACACTCCCCGGGGTTTTTACAATCGCCTTTTTATGGTGGCGAAAGCCTCGGGAGGCTGGAGACCAGTACTGGACGTCAGCTCTCTGAACAAATTTGTTCAGAAGGAGAAGTTCTCCATGGAGACTTCTGCTTCAGTCATGGCGTCATTACAACAGGGAGATTGGAGGTGGTCTTTAGATCTCCAGGACGCCTACTTTCACGTCCCGATCCACCCTTCATCGAAGAAGTACCTCCGTTTCATGACGGGGGAAGGATCTTTCAGTTCAGAGCCTTGTGTTTCGGCCTGTCCACAGCTCCTCAGGTCTTCACAAGCCTGATGAAGAATGTGGCGAGGTTTCTTCACCTCAAAGGAGTGAATGTCTCTATGTATCTAGACGACTGGCTCATCAGGGCCAGATCGGAGAGACAGTGCTTGGAGGACCTAAAGTTAACTCTGGATTTGTTCAAAGCGTTGGGATTGCTTGTGAACCTCGAGAAGTCTCAGCTGACCCCAGACAAGACCTAGTCTATCTGGGGATTCGGATGGATTCTCGGGGTTTTTCGAGTTTTTCCTTCGCAAGAGAGAATCGCAAAAGGTTTGCGGATAGTCTCTCTCTTCTTAGAGAAGCAACAAACGTCGGCGAGGGAATGGTTGAACCTTCTGGGACGCTTTCCTCGCTAGAACAATTCTTCCCTCTAGGAAGACGTTCATATACGTCCGCTTCAATTCTTCCTCAAGAGTCTTGGAGGTCTTGGAGCTGGAAAACCGGACAACTGTCGGACGTTTTTCCCATTCCAGTGGAGATAAAGTCACACCTACAGTGGTGGTTGCGCCCGCTGGAAGAGAACAAAGGGATCTCTCTAAGAACACAGAACCCAGACCTAGTGTTGTTCTCCGACGCGTCGGAGACAGGTTGGGGAGCGACATTAGGCTCAGAGGAAGTGTCAGGCACCTGGGAACCAGCACAGGTGTCTTGGCACATAAACTGCAAAGAGCTCTTCGCCGTACATCTGGCCTTGAAGAGCCTAGAACCTCTGGTGTCAAGCAAGGTAGTGCAAGTAAACGTGGACAAACACCACCGCACTTGCCTACATTCGGAAACAGGGAGGGACGCACTCCTCGTTCCTTTTACGAGCTCACGAGAGACCTATTACTTTGGACGTCTCACAGGAACATCTCCCTGATGACAAGGTTCGTACAGGGAGTAAGGAATGTGAGGGCGGACAGGCTCAGCAGAGGAACCAGGTCCTTCATACAGAATGGACTCTACAACGAGGAAGTGTGTCTCGATCTCTGGTCTCTGTGGGAACTCCTCATGTGGATGTCTTCGCAACATTCATTTCAAAAAAAGGCTCCCAGTGTTGCTGCCGGTCTGGAAGATCCAAGAGCACTTATGGTAGACGCCTTCCTGCTAAATTGGTCTCGAGTAGACGTTTATGCTTTTCCCCCATTCAAAATCCTGGGAGGGGTTAGTAATGAAAAAGTTTGTGGCGTCAAAGGAGACGAGGAGACGTTAATAGCCCCCTTTTGGCCGGCCCAGGAATGGTTCACGGAGGTGGTAGAGTGGATCGTAGACTTTCCAAGATCCCTACCAGGAAGGACGGATCTTCTCAGACAACCGCACTTCAAGAGGTACCATCAAAACCTCCCCGCTCTCGCTCTGACTGCCTTTCGACTATCGAAAGACTTGTCAGAGCGAGAGGCTTTTTTTCGCGAAGTGGCAAGCGCGATCGCGAGAGCACGCGAACCTCCACTACGAAAGTATACCAATCGAAGTGGGAGGTATTTAGAAGGTGGTGTAGATCCAAGAAGTTGTCCTCCTCCACTACCTCTATAGCGGAAAATTTGCTGATTTCCTGCTATTCCTAGAGACAAAAATCTCATCTAGCCGTATCCACAATAAAGGGATACAGAAGTATGCTCTCGGCTGTATTCAGGAACAGAGGATTAGATCGGGCAGATAATAAAGATCTCCACGATCTCATAAGGTCTTTTGAGACTTCAAAGTCTAAGGAACCAGTACCTCCGAACTGGAACCTAGACGTAGTTCTAAAGTATCTGTCATCGGAAAGATTCGAACCTCCTCATCGGGCATCGTTTAGAGACATTACCCGAAAATGCCTATTCCTATTATCTTTAGCTACGGCAAAGAGAATTAGTGAATGCATGCTCTGCAGGATAAAGTAGGATTCAAGGGAGACTCAGCGATTTGCTCGTTAAGACCCTGTTTTTAGCGAAAAACGAGAATCCTACGAATCCCTGGCCTAAGTCATTCGAAGTCAAAGGCATGTCGAGTCTCGTAGGCAGAGAAGCAGAGAGGTCTCTATGCCCTGTTAGAGCTCTGAAGTTCTATCTTCAGAGAAAGCATCAAATGGGAGGCTCTAGACAAGGTCTTTGGTGCGCGGTAAAAGACCCCACAAGACTGATGTCAAGAATGCGCTGGCATTCTTTGTAAGAAACGTCATTACAGACGCTCATAAGGCCTGTCCTGACGAACAGTTACAACGTTGAGAGTATAAGCTCATGAACGTGAGAGCTATAGCGACGTCTCTCTCGTTTTCATAAGAATATGTCGCTTAAAAACATCATAGATACGACATTTTGGAGATGCAACTCAGTATTTGCATCTCATTACTTGAAGACGTGCGTGTGACATATGAGAAGTGTTTTTCTCTAGGTCCTTTCGTATCGGCGGATACGATTCTGGGTACGGGAGCCGACACCAATCCTTAAATGTATATACTTTTCTTCTTTTTGGATATGGTCGAGTCTCTTCGAACAATGGAGGACTTAGGCTAGCACAGGCGGCCGTCTAGTTGTTCAGTAAGAGAATTCTTGTCATATCCAATTAGTTGAGTATAATTTTTTTTTTTGAAAATTATGTATGTGTGCGTAGTGGTTTTGAGTTACGGTTGTTGTGACGAGTTCGGGGGATTAACTCTTAACAATCTTTAGTTCTAACATATGGTTAGGATCAGGTGGTCGGGATTGGTTTGTGTGCTCCTTCATAAGGTGTATTGTCATATAAGTGGATCAGCACCCATTGACAAAGTCCTTTTAGGCTCTGCCGAGTAAGTGGTAAGACCCCATCGCAGACCACAAGAACTCTTGGCCATAGATCATATATCTCGCTAAAGTTTCTTGAGGTGATGCAGACTACTGGCAAACACCCACGAAGTCTACCACCTATCAGTAGGAACCAAGGTTTTATTTATACCTACAACATATGTTGTTTACCTGTCTATTCCATATAGAAGCTGTCTCTTACCCTCCACCGAAGGGTGCCAATCAGCTATGTATATATCTGACAGGTAAGTTGATTGTATGAAAATGATATTGTTATGTTACAATAAGTTTCATACATACTTACCTGCAGATATATACAATTAAAGGCCCACCCAGCCTCCCGCAGGAGACAGTGGAAGAGAGAAAATATGATAGAAAACGGGGATGGTTCCTAGTCCTGCCGCCCAGGGCAGGCCGGTAGATCACCTGACCTACCTGTAGCGAGTGGCGCGAAATTTGAATTTCTGTCGGGGACGACGGAGTCTTAGCTATGTATATATCTGCCAGGTAAGTATGTATGAAACTTTATTGTAACATAACAATATCATTTTTATACATACTTACCTGGCAGATATATACAATTAAATGGCCCACCCAGCCTCCCCTCAGGAGACAGATGGTGTAGAAAAAATCTGATGGAAAACGGGAATGGGTTCCTATTCCCGCCACCCAGCGGCGGTTCGCGGTGGATCACCCTGACCTACCTGTAGCTGTGTGCGCGAAATTTCGAAATTCTGTCGGCGCGACAGAGTCAATAGCTATGTATATATCTGCCAGGTAAGTATGTATAAAACTTTATTGTATCATAACAATATCATTTTTATACCTCGTGTATGATGCGACCCCTTTAAAATTAGCTTCAAAATTAGGTTTCAAAAGTCGCATGATATGCGAGTATATACGGTATATTAATACAGTGGTCCCCCCGTATTCGCGGGGGATGCGTACCAGACCCCCCCGTGAATAGTTAGAACCCGCAAATGTTTGGAACCCCCTATGAAAATGCTAAAAACAGCCTATTTTGTTAGTTAAAACTCAAGAGAAACCCACTAAAAATTTTCATACTTGGTTTTTTTAATAGTTTTATCACAAAAAGTGCATTTTATGATGAAATTCATCAAAAAAACCAGGAATTTGTGGATATTTATCATAGAAAAATACCGCGAATGCACGAATTTTCCGCGAATAATGCAGGGAAACGTTCCCCAGAGAAATCCGCGAATGTGTGAGTCCACGAATCTGGAGAACGCGAATACGGGGGGCCCACTGTATATGTTTGTATGAGGTAGGTAGAAAACAAACCCTTTAAATTAACCATAAGTGAGTTGAGAATAGCATTCATTATATGATCTGGTAAGATAACCTACAGCCCTATTTACTGTGGTGAGGTAAATGTGCAGTGTAATGTCGTGATTTTTATTGTCATGAATTCAGATAAAGCCTAAAGATTGACTAATGTGCAGTTTATAAGGTGCTTTCAAATTTTTAGGTCCTTTTATTACTGTATAGAGTAGTTTAACCAAACCAAATTCAAGTGCTTAATATTTTTAGTATTTCATGGGGCTAGCTCAAGGATTTTTTCTGTGAAATTTGAAACTGGATGAAGACATAGTTGAAAGGTGTAAACAGATATGTGCAAGGTGTAAACAGATATGTGCGAAATATGTGGAAAGAGGCCATATAGAAAGTTTAATTAGTAAAACCAGAGTGCACATAGTGGGGGCTGAAGAGATGGTATAAGAAATACTGTCTACAGTTGACTGAACCAAGATGTACATCAGGGTTTAAATCTGGTCATGAGTATGATGCTTGAAATTCTGGAGGCTCCACTCAAATTCAAGGTCCACCAGTTGCTGTCTATGTGGTTGTAAAATTCAACCAAACAGTTTAACATATTGTCCCTGATTATGAAATTACTACAGTAATACCTCTTTTTACATTGTTAATTGGTTTAATTGGTTCCAAGACATGCAACTTTGATAGAAGAGTTACCTAGGTCAAAAGGGACAATCAGTGGTATTGATGTCAGACACCACAGTAGTAGCTTACATAAACAAACAAGGTCTAGTGTCTCGACAGTTACATGTGATGACAGTTCAACTTCATCAGTGGGCTGTAGAGAACCTAGTGGACATCAGAGCCAGATGTATTCCGGGAAAAAGAAACATAGTGGCCGACAAGTTGAGCCGCAGGGATCAGATCCTGGGTATGGAGTGGTCCTTGCACCAACAGCTAGTGGACAGGATGCTCATGTTGTGGGAAAGGCTGATCATAGACCTGTTTGCAACCAGGTACAACAGAAAGTTGGAAAGTGTATTGTTCGGTAGTCCCAGACGTAGAGGTAGTAGCAGAAGATGCGCTACAACACTCATGGGACAATCTGGACGTTTACGCATTTCCTCCATTTTGTCTAATCTGTCAGGTTCTGAACAGGGTAATGCAGTCTCAGAACCTCAGAATGACTCTGGTAGCTCCTTTATGGCCAAAGACAGAATGGTTTCTGGACCTCTTGGAACTCATAATAGATGTGCTGAGAGAGTTACCCCCATGGAACAACCTACTATGTCGGCCGCACATGGAGAGGTACCACCGGTCGGTGAAGTCCCTATCACTTCACGGTTGGAGACTGTCAAATATCTCCTGTGAGCGAGAGGGTTTTCGCAGAAAGCAGCAGTGCAGATGGCAGGAAATGTCAGAAAGTCATCGGCAGCAGTATACCAAGGGGTACAGGGCTGCTCTAGCCTCAGTCTTACGCATGGAAGGTGTGGACATTTCATCTTCATGGGAATTGGCCATGTTGATGAAGAGCTTTGAGCAGTCATGTTTGCCAAAGGAGCTAAAAGCCCCAGATTGGGATTTGACCATGGTACTGAGTAGTCTGACAAAACCCCCCTACGAACCACTAAGACAGTCCACAGATAGGAGCCTGACCCTGAAAACAGTCTTCTTATTGGCCCTAGCTTCAACCAAATGGGTGGGGGAACTACATGGCCTGTCATATATCGTAAAGCACTCGAGAGGTTGGAAGTCAATGGTATTCGAGTTTGTTCCAGAATTCGTGGACAAAACTCAAAACCCATCAATAGTGGACGGTAGATTCGACTCCTTTTCCATACCCTCTCTGGCAGATTTTGTAGATAATGACAGAGATGAGATGCTTCTGTGTCACGTCAGGGATGAGAGAATACTTAAGAAGGACAAGGCACCTCAGGCCTGGGTGCAGGATGTTGTTCGTAAGTACAGAACGGAACAAAAAGGAAGTGTCCAGGAATACAATATCGTTGTGGCTAAGAGAAACGATCAGGAATGCCTACATGACAGAAGACAGGGGGTCAGATGGCCAGGAGAGGGCTAGGGCTCATGTCATCAGAGGCTTGAGTGCTTCTTTGGCATCCAAGAAGAATATGTCTTTGGAGAGAATTCTGAAAGCTGGTGTTTGGAAACGCCAAACGACTTTCACTTCATTTGGAGTATAGTATACTTTTCAGTAGCAACACACCCCTCTCGGTAATAGGGAAGGGAGGGGTGATGGTAGATCCAGATACAAGGGACAAGAGTGGTTTAGGAGAATGGAAGGTCCTCTGTTTTCCCAGAAGTTTATAAACCATGGCATGGTACCAGCACCCAGTGAGGGAAACCAAGAGATTCTCTTATATCTTTGGTTCAAGGGTTCATAGTCTATTATCTTGGAATACTCCTAATATTCGGAAATGGATTTAGGTGGCAAACTCCCAGTCAGTTATAGAGACTTACCTCCCTCCAATAAGTAAGTCTATCCTAATGTTAAGACCGAAGGTTTGTTTCGTATATGAACAAGTGACAAATTTGTAACTAATTTGTATTTTTCATAACTAACAAACCTGAGGTCTTAACATTAGGATTTACTAGCGCCAAGCTGGAAACCGGTAAAATTAAAATTAAACTTGTGCGATCCAGGGCCTATTGGCACCTACCAGGTCACGGGGCATGTATTACCCAGAATACCCTCAGCGTCTTGTGACCGACCCGCCAGTTATACTTCTAACCCAGTTTAGACTGCTAGAGGGGTGGTTCGAGGTGGGCCATTAACTGTTAAGACCTCAGGTTTGTTAGTTATGAAAAATACAAATTAGTTACAAATTTGCCATTTTAAACAAAGTTACCATGATACCCTATAAACCCCTATAGGCAACTCCATAATGTCGCTTGTTCTTGTGCAGTGCATTATACAGTAAGTTTTTTTTATAGGTAAACAGTAAACACAGCTGTAGATTTATGCATATTAATTTTAAAGATTGTAAAGAGAACCAAAAGAAATTACATGTATTAGTATACGGTGCATCACTGTACCTACCTTAGGAGTGATGTCAATGTGATTGATAGTGGTGGCAATGTTTTAATTATTTTTAGGGGTTTATCATAGCCACCTTATTTTCCAATGGAATATCATCAGCAAAAGTACTGGAAAATTTCTTTATAGTTTGTTTTTTTCTTATTATTCAAAACTGAAATTCATTTCAAATAGGACATTGTAAATACTGTAACTTGCATGCAACCTGAAGTTTGATTTTGCTGCCAAGGACTAACACTACCCCACAGCTGAACAATAAATTTAGACCATCATGTACAACATTATTTTTATACTGTTGTACCTTGGTTAATAATCCAGTCCAGAAAGTTGCCCTTTACCTTGGGAAGTTTTTCCCATAAGAAATAATGGGAGTTAAATTCATCCATTCCAGACTTCCAATAACATAAACAAAGGTAATAAATTTACTAAATGCAGAGCTAGTTCTCACTTTACCAGTAATTAAGAGAGTTGATATCATATGTTATAGGTGGTGAGAAAAGTAAAGAGGAGGAGAGATGTTTTAAGTTTGGAAGGGGAGTCCCCCTCCATAATAATAGCAGGCAGGTGGGTTTATGAGTTTGTTTCTCATTTCTGTGCTTTTACTTTTTTTTGGTGATTTATTTTGTTTTTTATTCACCAGATACTATAGTGTAATTTGACCTCTCCAAAATGATTTTTTCTAAAATGAAAATTGAAAATAACATGGGACAGTAGAATGAGTTAGATATCTAAGTGAGCCTGGGCCACTAGTAAAAGGAAGAAAGCAGTGCAGCTGGGCTGAAGGGATGCTGTTAATAGCCCATTCTAGTGTTTGCAGTGTGTCTGCCAAGGCATAACTCATATATTATTCTTGGATAACAACATCATAAAATTTGTATACAGTAGTGGAGTCATAATAATCTTGAGTTGCAGCCTTTTATTTATAATTTTAACCTTTTCTTTCTAATACAGGAATACTATAGAACAACTCAAGGAACAAATTAAGAGTGGTTACGAATCTAAACTCACTAAAGACAACAAAGCCATCATAGCTGCTGAAGAAAAATTAGGAGACCTGAAGTATGCTGTAGAGAACATCAAAGCGCTTATATCTGAATCAGAACGTGATGGGAAAGTTGTCAGTAAGTGTTGATTGGAAATTTTTTGTATTAAGATCCCAAGTATGTATACATTTTGGTAGGTAAGTCATTGTTTAAATCTGTTCACATCATATATTTTCTTTTTAGGCTAGTTATTTACCAGTATCATCATGTAATGAATAAACCCTTTGGGTTATTACTGCTCTGTATTTGTGGTGTATGGTAAGGGAAACTGAAATACCTAATTACTCTGAAGAATTGTAAAAATTAACTGATCAGTCATATGTATTAATTGTTATTTTTATGAAGTATTTTTGTTATTATGCTCATATTTTTTAGCAAAATTAAAAATAATACATTTGTGAAGGATGATGAATAGCTTGTGTTGTGTAAGACTGGTCCTAATTGATTATATATTGTATAATTGTTATTGGTATTTTATGCATTGTTGAAATATGGTTGGTGTCCTATATATGGACAGCATATGGTTGATTCTAGAAGGTGTCTGTTGATGTATTTAAGTTGTGTTGTGATGTCATAAACAAGATGGCGGTGGCGTCGGGGGGATGTAAACAATAACACGGGGCATGAGAAAGCACGTGCTGATGGTGTGTGGTTGGCAGGGGAGAGCTCTCTGTCTGGTAGGAGTTTTTGGGTCGTAAGTCTTGTTGTGCTATTGTTCTGAGGTGATTTCTGGAGTATACTGAAGTCGGAGAAAGCGTACAGGTGGGTAGATTATTCATTTGTGTAGATAAAAGGGGTTAGGCTAGGCTAAAATTAAAACTGGTAGCAGAGCGTGGTTAATCAAAGATGCCTGGATCTGGCAGTGAACAAAGGGAGACTACTAGATAGAGAAGGGAATGTCCTAGGTTTAGCGGGATACAAGAAGAATACAAAGAATGGAAAGGTCAAGCCGAAGATTGGCTATTGTTGTATGAAGAAGATACAAAATACCTGGCGATAGAAATGAGAATGAGCTTAAAAGGGAAAGCCCGAGAGCTAGTGGAAGCATTAGATAGAGATAAACTTACTGGTACGGAGGGTCCAAAGTTAACCCTAGAGAAACTAGATAAAGCCTATCTAAAAGACTCGGTAATGGAGAATTACGGCAGAATGAAAAGATACCTTCTAATAAGAAGAGAATCTAGTGAAAAGATGGCGGACTATTTAATTAGATACGAGAAGGCAGCATCTGAGTGTGAAAGAGCAATGGGGAAAGGCGAGCTTGAAGGGGAAGTCAAGGGTTATCATGTGATAGAGCAAGAAAAACTAGAGTACGAAACAGTGTCGCAAAGAATGAAAAGACTATTTGAGGGATTAGGGACTAAAGAGGAACGGGAATGGTCGGGGTCGTCAGAAGGCAATGCCAGTTCTGGGAGAGGGAGGGAAAACCAGAGATATTTGGGAAGATGGAACCGAGGTAGGGGTGGTAGAAATCCTATAAACAAAGAAGGGAAGGTAACAGTATGTGCAATATGCAGCTCAGAATGGCATTGGGCTAGGGATCGTCCTCAGAATTTTCATATTAGGAAGAAAACTGAAACAAGACTAGAAGATAATAAGCTGAAAACAGAAACTGGGACAGAAGAAGAAGAGGTTTATGTAGGAGAAGTTAATAAAATAGTGGAAGCTTCGTGGGAGGTGGTTGATGCAATTTTGGACACGGGGTGTAAATCAACAGTTTGCGGGGAATTGTGACTACCACGTATTGTCATGTATTTGAGTCAGGAAGAGTTGAGGAGAATGAGGGACACTAGGACAGAGTCTAATGAAGTGTTTAATTTTGGTGAGACATCTTATAAGTCCAAAGGAATAATAGAAATACCAGTGATACTAAAAAACTGAAAGTTTTATTTGAAGACAGAAATTCTGCAGGGTGATATACCCTGGCTGATAGGTAAGCAAACCATGAGTAAAATGGGTATGACCCTAAATTTGAAAGAAAATTGTGTCATAATAGAAGTATTAGGGGGAATGAAAGTAGAGGTAAGAGAAGACGAACAGGGTAATTTAAGAGTACCTATAAGGAGGAGGAAGTTAGAAGAATTATTACTGGAGGGTTGGAAGGGAAAGAATCTGAGGGAAATTAAGAACACAATGAAGAAATTACATTTACAGTTTGGGCATGGAAGTGGAGATAAAATATGGAAGCTAACAGAGGAAGCACAATGGAGTAATGGGTTAATCGAAAAAAAAAGAGGAAATAAGAAAGTTACTAACAGAACTGATTTAAAATTGTGAGGTTTGTAAAAGATACAAAATAAACCCCGCCAAACCAGTAGTAGGCTTTTCTTAGAGTAAAACGTTTAATGAAGTAGTAGCGATGGATGTGGGAAAGATAGAAGAGAGAAAGGTCTTGGTAATAGTGGATATGGCAACGAGGTATTGTCAGGCCTGTTGGATAAAAGATAAGAAACCAGAAACTATAATAAAGACACTTTTTGAGTGCTGGTTTGCTATATTTGGAGCGCCCTCCAAAATGTTGTCAGATAACGGGGGAGAATTTCAAAATGAAAAAGTAAGGAGGATGGCAGAAATATGGAATATTAAAGTATTAGCCACAGCATCAGAATCTCTGATGCTCAAATTAGATGTCTTCAGCTGGAGTTTTGTAATTAAACAAAGCTAAATGTCTGTAATATTTGGTTAGGTAAAAATATGGACCTGGTGTTTTTAGGTAAAGTAGGCTTGGTTCTTAGTTTTTTTCTACATATATTTAACATTTTGGTGTTTTTTCCTACATATATTTAACATTTTGGTGCTGGTGGTTAATGTTTATATATTTTTTGTGTTTAATTGTCTTTGGTCTGACAAAGAAATAAATAGTTGAAATGAAAATGTTAAGTAGAAGTTTGAGAACACATTAAATATCATGAAATAGATCTTATCCACATTATACATTCCAGTAAAATTGAGGAAGTTACATTTAAAGAATTGTTTTATTATTATTATTATATAAAGGATTAGTTTATCCAGACCTCTGAGCATAATAACAGCTCTTTTCGTGCTGGTTTAAAGAATTGTATTATGTTAGTATGTAAAGAAAATAAGGACTAAGAAATGGAGGTAAAGGATAATTGGGGAAATGTAAAAGGTGCAGTAAGAAAAGTAGAAAAATGTCAGATGTCACCAAGCTGAAATATAGGCAGATTTGGGTATGTGATAAATCAGTTACTTGAGTAATGAAAGGTAGTTATGTACTACTCTTCCCTCCTTTTTAAGTAGTTCAACCAGTCTGATTTTTAGACTTGCAATGGTGTCTTAAGTATTTTTTGTAATGGTGTCTAAAGTATTTTTATTTATTGAGAGAGTTGAAAATGAAAGCAGTGAAATGATGAATTTGGGTTGGTAGGAAGGAATATTTTAATGTTTTATTGTAAATTACAGCACTAGTTTAATAAGACCTGAGTCACAGTTTGAGTTTCTTGTAAAGCTTCCCCAAAGAATTTGTTTTGAAATGAGGGGGGCGATAATTGGAACTAGGTAAAATTGTAAAATTGGAGGATTTGGACAGCCGAAGTAGTAAGAGACTAAAGCAGATGAAAAAGCTTTGGTGCCATCTACAGTTAAGTAAGAAGAGAGCTATGGGAGTGGTTGGAAAGTAAGAGACAGAAAGAAGCCTTAGGATATTCTACTTAAAACTTTGGTGCTGAATGTATTATGCCATGCAAGGCAACTAAATTTTAAAGGAATGCCAGAAAGAGTTTTTCTGTTCTTGACATACACTAGGCCCCATTGTGGTATCTAAATGGTAACTGTTATCAAGGCAATTTAAGCTTTTGTTTCCTTGTATGAATAAGTAAAGTGTGTATGACATTTTTGTTCAAGGGCACTATAAGATTTGCCAACAGCCCTTCAAGACCATGCACTTTATCAATATCAGTAATTTTATATATATTTAATCCTGCAAAATTAGCATATCCAGTTAGCACTCACAACTTCTGAGTCCTGTTTGCATTTTACTTCCTGAAAAATTTTCAAAATCTATCCAAAGAAAACAACAGATTGTTCCGACACGTAATACAAACCCTCGGTCCTTTAACATAAGGAATGTACTTACGGCGTAGCTGGAATTACGGCCGTTGAATCTTGAACAAGGTGGTTAGGCAGGAACTACTGTGGGGCAGGCGGGTAGGCCAGCCTGCCCGGATGTACACACTCCACTTTGCTTTCGGCCGTCTTCTGATGAAGACGTGTGTTTGTGAGCTCCGGCTGACTGGTCTTGATCTTTTTTCCTGGTGGGATCTCTTTAGTTAATTTTTTGTTTTTTAAAATAATTATGTAATGTACGGTGTTTGATATTAATACTAAACAAAGGTTTGTCCTTGTTTTTCAATTAATATACAAACCCACTTTTTGTGATAGCCTTTATAACCGCCCTTCTACTTGTGTTAAGAGTCGGCAGCAAAGGTATGCCAACATATTTACATTCTTTCGCCCTTTAGCACTGGTTCAGACCTGCATGAGGACAAGATATGTATTTAACGTGAGGATGAGACATGTATTTAACGTGAGTGATATTGATCCTGTAACGAGACGTATTCATCCGAAAATTACGCTTACGCTTGGGAATTACCGAGGGAACTTCAAAGATTTGTCCTTGTTTTGTTGTTATGGTAATTTCTCTTCTCCTTCATCCTTTTACTTATTTCGGAAGAAGGTAGAAGAATGGAGTATCCTCATTAATTAATAATTTCTCCTTATTTTACAGACTAGTGGGGATTGTGATTTCATAGACTAGTGGTGATTGCGTTTACAGCTGTATTGGTTGGATGCACTTTGTATTGGTTATCCTAACCTTGGAAGTGTACCTATGTCTCGTAGCATGTTGCGTACCAATCCTCGAGTGTGTGTACTGATCCCCTGCTGATAATCATATTCATTTACCACTACTACCCGGGAGTTATGTCTCTGGACGAAGCTGCGTGCTGTCCTGTGAGGTTTATCTACTCCTCATGGTAGAAGTCTGGCAGAATTTGGAGGAATCGAAGAGGAAGAGAGCTCGTCAAGTGTCGTCATCCTCCTCTTCGAGATCATCATATCTTCATGCCTCCACCCCTTCGACTTTTAAGGCTTTGCCGTAGAAGAGGTGGTCTCCTCCCCCTAAGAAGTCTTGTCATGGGACTTATAAGGGTCTGTCTCGCTCCGGTGAGACAGGTGGGTCTTCTGCTGGTCCTCCCATTCCTCCGGGAACGGGGGACCATGGAGGTACCAGCCGCTGCTGGTACCTCCTCTCCCGGTTCCGGAGGTTCCGCCTCTGGACCGGGAACCGTCTTGGCTGCCTGCTTGCGAGCGTTACCAAGTGTACGGTCACCTACGGGTGACCATGCAGCCAAGGTCCAGACTGCTGAATACGCTCACTGTGTCAGGACCCAAGCACGGAGCGGAAAGATGGTAAGAGTCGCTCAGGTGACTCTCGCCAGACCGGTGTTCTCTCTTGCAGCAATCATCCAGTGCCCAGGGTTGACGTGACGTTCCCACGGGTCTGTGCACGCAGAGACCAGTGGAGGCGGCCCATCCAGCCCTCTTTTAATTATCTTTTGTTTTTTCAGATAGGTTTCGGCCTCAATGGGGACTTGGAAGAGTTGGAGGATGGTATCGGCTGTCTCCTGTCAGGTGCACGCTCACCTCACCCAGACGACGGTTGCGTTCGCGCGACCGACCAGTCTCAGTGGTGGCAGACACTTCGTCTGCTAGGTAGGAGTTTCGTAACCTGCCTCGAGGAAGCGTTCTCTCCACTGCTGCTCCCGCAGGTCCCTCCAGACAGGTGCAGTTGGGCTGCGTTGCTACCACAACTGCCCCAACTCCGTCCTAGATGGAGGACCTGTCGGTTATCCTGAGGAACTGGCGAAGAGGAAGCCCAGGAAGAAGAGAAAGGTGTCGTCGTCTTCTTCTGCTGCCTCTTCCCCTTCGACTTCCGAGGCCCCCTAGCTGAAGAAGAAGGTGGTCTCCCCCCCCCCACCAAGAAGTCTCGCACAGAGACTTCTAAGGGTCTGTCTCGCTCCGGTGAGACAGGTGGGTCTTCCGCTGGTCCTCCTGTTCCTCCGGGAATGGGGCCCGTTTCTCCTTCCCCTAGGAAGAGAAGACGGGGACCATAGGGGTACTGGTTATGCCGGTTACCCCCTTGCTGATCCCGGCTCCAAGAGGTTACCACCTCCGGACCGCCGGGAACCCATCTTGGGCCACTCGCTTGCGGAGCGGCCAACAGCAGTTGTACAGGTTCAACCTAATGGGTGACCGTGCAGCCAAGGTCCAGACTACTGAGTACACTCAGTGTGTCAGGACCCAGGCACGGAGCGGAAGGATGGTAAGAGTCGCTCAGGTGACTCTTGCCAGACCGGCGATCGCTTTCACAGCGATTGCCCGGTACCCATGGTTAACGTGACGTTCCCACCAGACTGTTCACGTAGCGAGGCTGGGAAGAGGTCCTCCCCCCTGGCCACTGGGTCCAGCCTCGCCTGGACCTGGTCCAACTTCACCTGGACCTGGGTCCAGCCTCGCCTGGGCACGTCGATAGGATGGTGCTCTCTCCCCGCGTTAGTGGATACTACCAGTCAACCGGCCGTCGCTCCCACCGGGACTGGACGGCTCACATGACTGTTAGCAGCTCCCCTGATGCACGAGACTGACACTACCGTCCTCGGTCCAGAGCTTCTCCGGGAGGAGACCGCTGGTCCAAACCTGCGGCTTGATCGCCACCGTGATTGGTGATCGCCTGCAGTCATCCCAGCCTACCGGTTCTGCTGGTAGGCAGGGGAGGAGCGCTCGTAGCAGCTTTCCTGATGCAAGAGACCGACGCTCCGTCCTTGGTCCAGCGCTTCTCCACTAGAAGACCGCTGCTCCAGACCTGCAGCGCGATCGTCACCGTGGGTTGGTGATCGCCTGCAGTCCTCCCAGCCTACCAGTTCTGCTGGTAGGCAGGCGAGGAACGCTCGTAGCATCTCCCATGACGCACCGTCCTTGGTCCAGTGCTTCTCCACAAGAAGACCTCTGGTCCAGACCTGCAGCTCGATTGCCACCGGGGGTTGGTGATCGCCTGGAGTCCTTCCAGCCTACTGGTTCTGCTAGTAGGCAGGGTAGGAGCGTCAGGTCTCCTTCACCTGTCCCTTCAACCTCCTCAGGCTACACCGGGAGGAACGAGGCGAACAGGAGTGACTGTGGTGAATGCACTTCTTACAGTCCGGCCACGAGCCTGGTTCGGTCTTGGAACCAACAGATCCTCCCTCAAGTGGTTGGAGGAGATCGTGGGGGCTGGCGAGGACGATGATGCTTCCCAGACTCTCGGAGTGACCATCACCGCTGTTCACGCACGCAGAGACCGGGGTGGGCTCCCCCTCCGATCCTCTTGAGAGGTTTCGATCTCGACGAGGACTGGGACGGGTCAGAGGACGGTATCGGCTCTCTCCTGTCAGGTGCACGCTCAGCCCCACCCAGACGACGGTCACAGTGGCGGCAGACGTTTAGCCTACAGTTCGAGTTTCGTAACCCTCCTTGGGAAAACGTTTTCTCCAGACGGTAACGTTCTCCTAGACTCGGAGCGGCCGGTGATGGCTGCCCGTACTCGCTTCTCGACTGCTAGTTACGCTGGGGAGGCGAGCGAGAGCATCCAATCTTCCTCCCCCATTCCCTCTCTCCCTATGGTTGTGTCAGGAAGGGGAGGGATCCTGCAGAGCGTTCTCTGTATGATTCCGTGTCAGGGACTGCGTTCCTGGAGGGACCTTCGGGTCCTACCGGACCTAAGTCCCCGTCGTTGAGGAAGGATCTTGCCCTATCCTCGATTTCTACAGGAATCGGGAGGACCACCACCCAATGATCGTCTGACGAATTGGGGGGGGGGCGGGTGGTGTTTCGCCGAACGCTTAGAATTCTTCGGAGTTCCTAGCACTCTCTGAGGGTTCTGGTCTTCTACGATCTGCAAACACTTTTGCGAAACCACGGTCCAGAGTGGGCAAGACAAGAATCCCAGATAATTGTTACTACGATAAATGGGAATCTCGCCGAATGCTCGAATCCCTAGAATTTCTAGCGTTCGAAGGAAGTACTGCTGCTGAAGGAAGAATATCTCGGGAGGGGCTCAGCCTGGATGGACCTGACAGTCCATCGTCTCAGTAGGCGGCCAACCCTGGGATAGAGAAGAACAGGTGGGAACATCCAGTTCGGCTTGAACTATCGTCTTCAGTATCCTGTTCACCGTAGAAGTCTTCCTTCGGGAAAACTTCACCTTCGCTCTCTTCTTTAGAGAATGAAGGGGGTCGGCTTCCAGTCCTTATTCTTGTTCCTCGAATGGAAGAGAATTTAGGCTGGAGGTCTATGTTCAGGAACCTACAAATATACTACATATATTCCCTCGCGACATGCTACTGTTATCAGTTGAATTGTCCGAGGTGTAGGCACATACCGTAGTTAACTCTATGGGTTGTGACCAAGACGAATAGTATCTTCTTAATTGAACTGCAACTCGGGACTGCCCTGCAACCTCCAGGAGTTACTAGTTTTGATTTTGAGATACTTGTGGTATTGTTACAACAAAAACACCATTGCGTTTGCATTCACCGAAATCTGTTTCGGTTTAAATGCAAATGCTCGAGCATATTTTTTTGCGCTCGATGGTTCTAGCCAAACGTATTCCTTCTTGGAATGGATTACCTGGCAACTCAGGATGACGAGTAAGCGAGAGCTAGTGGTGTACGGGCTGCCTGCCAGCCCTGCCTGCCGCAGCCCAGTACCAGCTGGCTCTCCGAGATAGTACGGTCAGATATTGTCTCTCCTCTGCAATGATTGACTACCGAACCGAATCTCTGCCCGACAATCACAGACTTAGGTCTCCGGTTGGCTGGAATTCTCGCATGCGTGTATGACCATCTCTACTGCATTGCCTTTGCCTTTGCGAGAATTTTCAGACAGAGATATCTCAGTAGACTCGTTATCTTTCTGTTTACCGCACGGTAACAGAAGTCTGTAGCCTAGTCTCCCGCTGCATCGCACCTGCCACTGCGATGACGCGGAATGGTTTCTTCAGACATTTGAGTTTGTCTTCTAAATATATATCGTATTCGTAGGTGTGCAATTGTTCCTTGTCCACCCTGAATTGTAGATGTATAACGGAAGACATCGCCTGTTCCCTGCCCTGCCAGCTCTACTTCCAAGCACATAGATGTCCTCCCTGATCCAGCCCATGAGAAGCAGTTCTTCAGGCAGTACAATCTCTGTGTTTTCATCACTGAAAAGCGCTCTGCTTTCATTGCAACTCCGACTTCTCACCAAACAGCAATGAAGTAGCGGTTTAGTGTTTTCAGTCCTCTGTAAAACAACAGGGATTAAGAAGTCTTCACGGGTTGGTGTCATCGGCGGGACTTTTCTACGCTCAGAATTTTGAGCGTTAACTTCTCTCGATTCAGCTGTGAAGACGTAGGTCTGCATTCACCTATCACCTTCGTCTTCAGCGGCACATAGTATTGTTTCTCCTTAGTTGAGATTCAACTACTATGAGAACTTCTGTCTTGTCATCAGGGACCTCGGTCTCTAGAAGGCAATTGACTTTCGTCTGTTGGGCACATGCCTTGAGAGAATCATCATCTCGCCTTCCAGCATCGGTGGCAACAAGATAGACAATTTGTATGGTCTCTTGGCATAACCCTTCAAAAGGCGAGTGTCGCGTGACTACGCTTCGGATGCATGACTCCTCACCTCACACAACTGAACGCAGTCAGTCGGCAGCTGTCGAAGCGTCCGAGACCGTCACGAGCTACACTGTGGACTTTGTATCGGTTGATCCAGATCAGTCATTACTTTGTCTTACTGGCGTGTTCCGGTACCCATAAGTATCGACACCCACCATGGAGTGTCGGTGTCTTTATCCATTGCGGAGACGACGAGACCATGAGAGACTTCGCTGCAGTGGGATACGAGACTGTGAGAGACTTCGCTGCAGTGGGATACGAGACCATGAGAGACTTCGCTGCAGTGGGATACGAGACCGTAAGAGACTTCGCTGTAGATGGATAGACCAGTAGACAGATACTGGACATCACTCCGAAGAATATGTCGGACAGGAAGATGGATAGGTCATTGCGACCATATCTTTCTTTCCCTTCGGGACTGCCCACAGGTCCTGGGAACCTCATTTCCCTGGACCAGTGGTGGATGCTTGCAAGATGTGTTTGCTTACCCAGCTCCTTCAAGAGGACAAGTTGCATCTCGTCCATGGTGTGCAGTTGTAGAGGAAAGAAGGATGCGAGAGTGACTGGCTCTCCCCCTTCCACGCCTCGTCCCTCCTTCCCTCTTCCTTCGGGTAGAGGATAGGACTCGAACTCACACTGGCTGGTCGGACAATTGATGCGGTAAGCTTACACATAAGCATCCTTTTTTTGTTTCTTATCAGAATCATAGAAGCAATCCCGCTCCTTCCCCTAGCAAGGGGAGGAAGGAGACTGACAATAATGCAAATCCTTCCCAGAACTTTGCATTAATGTCTCCAACGCCAAATATTCTTCACAGCCCTTTTTCGGATGAGTCACGATCCCTCACTCATTTCGAAAAGGCCCAGAAGTCTGACTCTTGATCATGCAGCTCCTATACTCCGATCAAGTTGTCAGAGGCAGCAGGGCACTCCTTGCTCTTACGACCGGGAGGAGTAGCCTAGGTGCACAGAACTCCAGTCAGTTCTAGAGGCTCACTCAGATAGCTCCCACCAATCAGTGAGTCTTCCTTATGTTAAAGGACCAAGGGTTTGTATTACGTGTCGGAACAAATCACAATTTGTCGTAAATTGTATTTTTCCTAACTATACAAACCTGAGGTCCGTTAACATAAGGAATGTACTTACGGCGTAGCTGGAATTACGGTCGTTGAATCTTGAACAAGGTGGTTAGGCAGTAACTACCGTGGGGCAGATGTAAACACTACACTTGCCTTTCGGCCCAGGTTCAGATTGAGGGGTGGCATGAGGTGGGCATATCTGTAAAGGACCTCAGGTTTGTATAGTTAGGAAAAATACAATTTACGACAAATTGTGATATTGTGACAGTTTAAGAGATTACACAACTATTACATTAAATTTGCACAAGCAATTTTTTCCTTTCTTTGTTTTAAGTAACCAGTATTTGTAGGAACTGTATAGTTGGTAAAAATATCCAAATTTTGATTTTCAGGTGATTATAAGGATCTCATAGAATCTGGACGGGAACAGTTTGAGACTGAATTGAGGTCACTGTTACCCGAGGTGAAATTGGGAGAGACGAGTGATAAGTTGACAACAGACGAATTAAATCTCCTCATAGCACATGCTCATAGGAAGGTTTTACAACTTCAGAAACAAGTTGCCAGACAACAGGTCAGTGTCAGGGAATGCATTTTGAATTCTAGAGAATGTTCATTTTTTTTTTAGTATTTCTCTTTTAATTTTTTAATGCTATGTCTTTTGCATGATAGAATTTAAAAGTAGCAGATTAATTAGACATTGGTGGCCTTATTGCTGACCATAAATCCCAAGATAAGGGCCAGTGGAGGCCGAAACTGTTTAGCTAAAAGGAATTTCAGCTTTTCTTTTCCCCTGTGGACTACAACCTCATGTATATGATGCTTGAAATATTTAAAAACCCCATGGCACCTAAGAGGCAAAGCTTTCAGAGGCGTTTGAACTCAAAAGGTTGGAAATTTTAGTGAAGTTGAATTGGATGTGACATCTATGCACAAGTAGCATTGGCTTTACTATTTAGAAGCTTTGATAGTGAGCAATAGAAAATAATGCCAAGTTTGAAGGTGTTAGTATTGGATTTTATGGTGTAGGTTTGCTACTGCTGATTTTTATACATTTAACTTCCCTGCCAGATATATACTTAGCTGTAGACTCTGTCGTCCCCGACAGAAATTCAAATTTCGCGGCACACGCTACCGGTAGGTCAGGTGATCTACCGCCCTGCCCTGGGTGGCAGGACTAGGAACCATTCCCGTTTTCTAATCAGATTTCTTCTGTCGCCCGGGCCGTCAACATTGTTGTTGGTTCCTCTCGACTGGATTTTCTTTTTTCACCGGCCAATTGATCTTCTTGACCGACTTTTGGTGACGTATCTGGATTGTTGGATTGGCATACGCTTTTGTGGACTGTTTTGTGGACTTGCTTTGGATTTTTCTTAAAAATGTCTGACGCTGGAATGGTTGTGACACGTTGTGTGAATGTAGGCTGTAAGGTGAGGTTGCCGAAAGCTTCGGTAGACCCTCACACCGTATGCAAGGGTTGCAGGGAGTATGAATGTTCTTTCACTAATACTTGCAAGGAATGTGAGAATTTGAGTGAGAGAGAATGGAAGAATCTAACTACTTATTTGTAAAAGTTAGAGAGAGAAAGAGTGAGGAAAGCTTCTTCTAGAAGTTTGAGTAGTTCTAGATCGAATGAACTAGTTCCTAGTTTGGGATCTTCCCCAATTGTAAGAATTGCTACTTCTCCTTCCTTTTCAGCCTCTTCACCTATCGCAGATCCTGTAGATTCGGCAAAAGAACTTGCGGATCTAAAAGCAGCCTTCAAGATCATGGAAAACAAAATGGCTGCCCTGCAAGGTAAGGCTAGTGATGTTACAGTGGACAGTGATGTGAGTGTCCCCAGTGTAGTGGAGGGGGCATCTGGTCGGCTCCACAACGCTCCCAGATCTAGACCTCTTCCAAGCTCACATGCCCAGAGGAGAAGGAATGTCAAAAACCGTAAGGAGGTTGTGGAGAATCCCCACCGATCAGGTGTCCCTTCGGCAGGTTCTGTGACACCCCAGACTGCCAGGGATCGCTATTGTAAAAGCGTCCTGCGTGATTGTTTTTCATCGTCGGGGTCTTCGTCTCCTAGACGTGATTGGAGGGATTCGGATCGCTCGCGACCACTGAAGAGGAGTTGGAAGGCTCCGACTACGTATTGACTCGAGCCCGGAACAATTCCCTGAGGAGTCTCCTTCGGAGGTTAAGAGGGCAAAAAGGGCCATATTGTCACCCGTAGTTAGAAGGAGTCAGGAGGTGGAGCCCATGGACTCCTCCCCTCCTCCTCCCGAAGAGGATAAAGAGGAGGTTACTAAAAGATTTCTAGTTTCCATGCAGGAACAGATATCGTCTTTGGTAGGAGTGCTTTCAAAGGAGCCTCCTCGAAGGAAAGACACTTCCCTTCCCATCAAGAGGTCCTCCAGACGTGTGGAGGTACCTGCCGCCAGGATCGACGCTCCTACTAGAAGTGAGGCTCCTAGCAAGAGCGAGGAGTCAACCAAACGTAAGGAGTCATCCAAGCGCAAGACTCTTATCAGTTGCGAGGAGCCGATCAGGCGTCTGGCACAGCCAGGAGTGAAGATTCACAGGAGGGCAGGAGCCAAAGAGCAGGAGCGAGGAGGGTCTCCCAGGAGGCAGGAGCCAAGAGCCAGGAGGAGTCACCCAGGAGGCGGCAGGAAGCCAGGAGGGGCAGGAGTCAGGAGGGCGGAGGCAGAGGCAGGAGGCAGGAGGAGGAGGCAGGAGGCAGGAGTCAGGAGTCAGGAGGCAGGAGTCAGGAGTCAGGAGGCAGGAGTCAGGAGTCAGGAGTCAAGAGCCAGGAGTCGGAATTCTTCCATGAGGCAAGATCCGAATAGACTCGTTTCTGGAATCAATGACTCTTCTCTAGACAGAAGCTCCTCTCCTTCGGATCGCTTAGGAGGTCTTTGAGGAAAGATACTTTCCCTCCAGAGCGAGAACGTTTCTCCTTCTTCAGATCGGGGTTTGGATGAGTTGTCTGATGACGAGCTTCCTACAAATGAGAGAGACTCGAATTACAAGACTTTAGCCTCCTTGTTACTGCAAGAGTTTGGAGACTCTCTTAGTCCAGCCGCTCCTCCTTCTCCTCGTTCTCTCTTTTCTAGTACGACTACTGTGAAATCCTCGGCCTTCCTGAAAGTGAAACCAGCGATTTCAATGAAAAAGGCCCTCCAATCTTTGGATTCTTGGATGGGCACTAAGAAAGAGTTGGGCAAAACAGTATTCTGCATGCCTCCTTCCAAACTCCTTGGAAAGAGAGGTATTTGGTACGGGACAGGAGAGACTATGGGTCTTTCTCTTCCTGCATCGGCAGACGCTGACTTTGCTAATCTAGTTGATGCCTCCAGACGACACACTTTAGTCTCGGTCAGATCTACGTGGAGCATTTCAGAATTGAACCACTTTCTTAAAGGACTTTTCATCACTTTAGAAGTGTTCAATTTTCTGGATTGGTCTCTCGGAGTTCTGGCTAATAAGTCTAAGGACCCGGAATTTCTTAAAAACCCAGAAATTCTCCATAGCGTCCTGTCTTGCATGGACAAGGCGGTACAAGACGGTTCGGGAGAGGTTGCTTCCCTATTTGGAGCTGGTCTTCTAAAAAAGAGATCAGTTTATGGATCCCTTTTATCCAAAGCTGTTTCTCCGAGCCAGAGGACAGCGTTATTGTTCGCCCCTCTGTCAGATCATCTGTTTCCTTCTCAGTTGGTGAAAGATATATCTCGCTCGCTAACTGAGAAGGCGACACAAGACCTTCTTGTTCAAACTTCTAAGAAGAGTCGCCCTGTAGTGTCGACGAGTAAAAAGGACTCTCGTCCTCCTCAGCAGCCCTTTCGTGGAGGTGTGCAACGGCTCGTCCCCCTTCCAGAAAGAAGAGCTCTGATAAGAGAGGAAGGCCTTCCTTCAGGCCATTCAAGAAAGGAAAGTGACTTGATGATCCTCCAAGCACCAGTAGGCGCCAGACTCCTGAACTTTGCAGGAGCCTGGGCAAAAAGGGGAGCCGACTCTTGGTCAGTTTCAGTCCTAAAAGGATACGTAATCCCCTTCGAAGACAGTCTTCCCCTAACCTCTACTCCTCGGGAACTCTCAGCGAGGTACAGAGACCCTGTAATGAGAAATACTCTCCTTCAAATGGTGGAGCAAATGTGGGAAAAGGAGGCCATCGAACTTGTACAGGATCCACTCTCCCCGGGATTTTACAATCGCCTATTTCTAGTACCAAAGGCATCGGGGGGGGTGGAGACCAGTACTGGACGTAAGCGCTCTGAACCGCTTTGTTCAGAAAAAGAAGTTCCGTATGGAAACGTCCGCCTCAGTAATGTCAGCACTTCGTCCAGGAGATTGGATGGTCTCTCTGGACTTGCAAGATGCATATTTCCACGTTCCCATTCACCACTCGTCAAAGAAATATCTTCGATTCATGATAGGAGGCAAGATTTTTCAGTTCAGGGCTCTGTGTTTCGGCCTGTCTACAGCTCCACAGGTCTTCACCAACCTGATGGCGAATGTAGCGAGATGGCTTCACCTAGAGGGAATAAACATCTCCCTTTACTTAGACGACTGGCTGATCAGGGCCAAGTCGGAGAATCAGTGCTTGGAGGACCTATTGATAACAAGAAATATGGTAGAATCTCTGGGATTACGCTGAACCTCGAGTAAGTCGCAACTGATCCCCAGCCAGAACTTGGTCTATCTGGGGATTCAGATGGATTCTCGGGGTTTTCGGGTATTTCCTTCGCGAGAGAGAATCACTCGAGGTTTGTCAAGAATCTCGAGCTTCTTAGAGAGAGGGAGCAGTTCAGCGAGGGATTATCTGAGCCTGTTTAGGGACTATTGTCCCTCGCTAGAAAAGTTCTTCTCTCTGGGGAGGCTTCACCTTTGCCCTCTTCAGTTTTTCCTGAAAGAGGTGTGGAGTTGGAAGACGGGACAACTCTCAGACACTTTCCCGATTCCACAAGAGATAAAAAATCACTTAAAGTGGTGGATCCTTCCTCTACAGAAGAACGAAGGCGTGTCACTTGCCCTGCAGAACCCCAGCCAAGTGTTATTTTCCGACGCTTCGGAGTCGGGATGGGGAGCGACGCTAGGAGCAAGGGAGGTGTCAGGCACCTGGACAAAGGAACAGGTCTCCTGGCACATATATTGCAAAGAGCTAGTAGCCATACACCTGGCCTTAAGATTCTTCGAGGAGATAGTCAGAGGCGGGGTGATTCAGATAAACTCGGACAACACCACGGCTCTGGCTTACATACGCAAGCAAGGAGGGACTCATTCATTCTCCCTCTTTCAAATAACAAAGGACCTGTTAACCTGGACAGAGGAAAGAGGCATAACTCTCCTCACAAGATTTGTGCAAGGGATAAGGAATGTGAGAGCGGACAGACTAAGCAGGAGGAATCAGGTCCTTCCCACAGAGTGGACTCTACACACAGAAGTGTGCCGAAGTCTGTGGTCCCTGTGGGGGAGGCCTCACATAGACCTGTTTGCTACATTCCTCTCTAAAAGAGTAGAGATCTTTTGCTCTCTAGTGGAGGATCCAAGAGCCTTTGCAATAGACGCGTTTCTCCTGGATTGGTCGGACCTAGACGCCTACGCCTTTCCCCCGTTCAAGATCCTGGGGGAAGTACTCGGGAAATTCGTAGCTTCAAAGGGCACGAAGTTGACCCTCATAGCCCCATTTTGGCCAGCCCAAGAATGGTTCACGGAGGTACTGGAGTGGATAGTGGACTTCCCCAGATCTCTGCCAAGCAGAGCAGATCTACTCAGACAACCCCACTTCGAGAGGTTTCATCACAACCTCCCCGTCTCGCTCTGACTGCCTATCGACTATCGAAAGACTTGTCAGAGCGAGGGGTTTTTCTCGCAAGGCTGCAGGCGCTATCGCTCGAGCCCGCAGATCTTCAATGAGAAGAGTATACCAATCGAAGTGGGAAGTCTTTAGGAGGTGGTGTAAGAGTAAGAAGCTGTCCTCCTCCAGTACCTCTATAGTTAACATTGCTGATTTCCTCCTTTTTCTGAGAGAGGAATCGCACCTTTCTGTGTGTACAATCAAAGGATACAGAAGTATGCTGTCTTCAGTATTCAGGAATCGAGGGCTAGAGATTGCAGAGAACAAGGATCTACATGATTTGATTCGGTCCTTTGAAACTTCAAAATCAGCATCTCCTAGAACACCTAGTTGGAATCTGGACGTGGTCCTGAAATTCCTTGCCTCAGATAAATTCGTGCCTCTACATCTGGCTTCCTTCCGCGACGTCACTAGGAAATGTTTATTCCTGTTGTCTACTTGCGACGGGGCCACCAAAAAAAATTGTTTTTTTTAGGACGAGCGAATTGCACGCTCTGGACTCCACAGTGGGATTCAAAGGAGATGCGGCTATCTGTTCGTTCCAGACATTGTTTCTGGCGAAAAACGAGAACCCATCAAAACCTTGGTCCAGAAGCTTTGAGGTAAAAGGCCTATCTAACCTCGTAGGCAGAGAGACAGAGAGGTCTTTCTGTCCAGTTAGAGCTCTTAAATTTTATTTAGAGAGAAAGAAACAGATGGGAGGATGTCAACAAGGTCTTTGGTGTACTGTGAAGAACCCCAAAAGACTCATGTCTAAAAACGCCTTGGCCTTCTTTGTGAGAAGCGTGATTTCTGATGCACACAAGAACTGCCCGGATGAATCCTTCGGTCTTCTAAAGGTTAAGACTCATGAGGTGAGGGCAGCAGCAACGTCCCTGGCGTTTCAAAAGAATATGTCTCTCAGGAATATCATTGAGACTACATATTGGAGGTGCAATTCAGTGTTTGCATCTCATTACCTGAAGGATGTGAAAGTGACCTATGAGAAGTGCTTCTCTCTAGGTCCATTTGTATCAGCAGATACAGTTCTGGGTCTTGGAGCAAAGACTGATCCTTAAAATATTTTTATCTTTAATGTACATAAACCCTCTTGTCAGATATGTGCTTGGTTTCCTATTAGCAAGCGTACTGATGTCGCACGGGCGACTGGTGTCATTGCTGGTAGGGGATCAGGGTTATGTATGGCTAGTAGGGGGGTACAAAATTTTTTTTTTTTTGTTTTGTTATAAATGAATGTGTATTTATGTTTCGAGTTTTTTGGTTGTTTGTAAGGAGTTCGGGGATAACTTCTTGCAATCTTAGAACTAACATGAATGTTAGGATCAGGTGATCGGGATCGGTGTTGTGCTCCTTGAACAAGGTGTATTGTCATGTTAGTGGAATAGCACCCAATGACAAAGGCCTTTAGGCTCTGCCGAGTAAGTGGATAAGACCCCATTGGCAGACCCACAAGAACTCTTAGCCATAGATCAATATCTCGCTGAGGCTCTTGAGGCGAAGCAGACTCCTGGGCAGTAGCCACGAAGTCTTCAGCCTAATCAGGTAGGAACCAAGGTTTATTAATACCTACAACATATGTTGTTTACCTGTCTATTTCAGTAGTTAGCTGTCTCTTACCCACCACCAATGGGTGCTAATCAGCTAAGTATATATCTGGCAGGGAAGTTAAATGTATAAAAATGATATTGTCATGATACAATAAAGTTTATACATACCTTACTGACAGATATATACGATTAATGGCCCACCCAGCCTCCCCGCAGGAGGCAGGTGGAAGAGAAGAAATCTGATTAGAAAACGGGAATGGTTCCTAGTCCTGCCACCCAGGGCAGGGCGGTAGATCACCTGACCTACCGGTAGCGTGTGCCGCGAAATTTGAATTTCTGTCGGGGACGACGGAGTCTATAGCTAAGTATATATCTGTCAGGTAAGTATGTATAAAACTTTATTGTATCATGACAATATCATTTTATTATTTTCAATAATATTTAATAGTTTAAACTATGGCTACTATTAAGTGTAAGAAATAAGAAGAGAGAGAAACCTCTATGGCAGTATATAAGAAATGCAAGGGAAGAATATAAAGAGAATAGCTTTGTGTTGAAAAAAAGTTATAATCAAGCACCATTTCAACATGATCACTCACCTTTGTTGTGGAGGCAAGTCAAACTAAGCATCAAGGCTAAACTATAGAAATTTAGCAGTAATATGTAATTAAAATAATGAAAATTAGTGGTAGATATTTTTTTTGTGTAAATCCCAGTGCCTTGGAACTTTTTTCATGTGCCAGCCTGTTTTACATATTGTCCCATGTCCAAGCTTGCTTTTAAATTTTTTACTCAACAGGGATTTAGAGGCCATATTACAGTAATTTGAATACTGTATAGTCATCAGTAGTGTTTTTGAAGTGTTTGGGGTAATTACTTTCTAGCCTTGTGTGAACAGATATCACAATATCAGCTATTGACTCTGTAGTATTGTTTTTAACAATGTTTATTTATTTTCTTGGCATGATGGTTAAAGAAAATTTTGCACAAATGAAAATTTATGTGTGAAATGCCAAGTCTTTGTGCTTGATATTAAATATTTTTTGTAGCTTAAAAGTATGTATGTGCATATGGAAAGCATTTCCACAATTTTCAGGTAGCAGTCATATTTTGTAGAGCATTGATTGTTTCAACTTTGATATACTATGTACTAATACATTTTACGTATGACATTCTAATACGTTGTGCTGTATTCTAATATCTCTTTTGCTTTTGCTTTCATGTCAGGCTGACGTTCAGGTGGGTCAGGTTTGAACTTCTAACTTACATCATACATGTTTTCTAATTTAACGTGACATGTTCTTGAAATAGTACATTCCATTTTCCCTTTTCCTTATATTCTTTCAATGGTTTAGGTAGTTCAAATTCAGATTTTTCAAGTTCATCTTAATCTTTTGTATTTAATTGCGGAGCACAACTGCATTTCTTCCATACTTTGATACATAATTTTAACTGGTGAAGGATGAGATGTGACTTCTATTTATCTCTTTATCTCTTTATCTGTAATAATTTACAACTTATCCCCAGTAGAGATTTTGAAAATTTCTGTTCTCTTTATGATCAAGCAGTATTTAGCATTCAACTATTAATGTTGGAACATTTGATTATAAGAAAATAATAAGTGATCATTTTAGGAAATTGATTTATTTTAAAGTTAAGTCAAAAGTTTATGAAGAGTTGTAGGTGGTTGCAAATATTAATAAATATGGAACATTTTCTTTTGATATTTATATTTTTTGAGAGTTATTTCACATATATGACTATAAATGGTAATATTTTAATTGACATCTAGATTTTGGAAGTTTTAATTATTAATTTGAGCATATGTATATCCATGTAGTCTATTGAACACGACCGGTTCAAAGAGGCATTAACAAAGCAACGTGATGAGGACACTAAAATACTGGAGGCCAAGATTGCAGCTGAGTTGGAGAAACAAGGTCAAGAGTTGGAAGTAGAATACAGGTAGGTGTAGACTTTGGATAATTGTTGTAAGTAAGGAATCCAAATCCTCAAAGTCTCAAATTTGATTGCAAGGTTCACTCAGTCTGCAGAAGGAAGTTTTCAAGTATTATTTCTGAAGTGTATTATGTTTGGGAGAATTAATAATTTGTATAATTATATGTTTATGAAATTAAAAAGGACTAAGAGGTATGAACAACTCATCAAGCAAAATTTTAGTTTCTTGTGTTTGCACAAGAAGGGTCTTAAGATTTTGGGTTCATATTGTAGATTATAAAAAAACAAATAAATTGTAGATTAAGCTCTTTAAAACTAAATTAACATAAGGATAGATTCGTCATTGCTGGAGGTACCATCCTATATAGGAGGGAGAAGGAGGGAGACTAATGAAGGCAGGTGAAAAGCAAAGAAGGTAAGTGCCAACTCCCACAGAGTTGTTAGCTATCGAACGGGCAATAAATTGAGTAATCCAAAATTATTGAATATAAGATGGCATGCCAAAAAATGTGGTAGTAATATTGACTCTAATCAATTTAAAATCATTACAAGGGCCTATTCCGAGCTAGCACTATCAAACAGTACTATTGTTGAATGCCCAAAACTCATACAACTCTCTCTATGTATAGTAACCGGCTTCTTTGCTTTTCACTTTACCTCATTCCAGTCATCCTCCTACAAGTTGATACCTCCAGCAATGATCAATCTATCCTTATGTAAATTTGGTTTTAAAGAGCTTATTGTATAATTTATTTGCTTTTTGTAATCTACAATATTTATTCTTCTATTACAGCCATGAAAATGAGATTTGTTGTCTTGAAACTTTGGCACTAATACAGATGTTTTTATGTACCAGTCTGTTTCCACTGCACTCTGATCTTCATATATCGACTGATTAGCTGTCCACCTTTACCCTATACAGTAGTACCTCGAGATAGGAAAGGCTCAACTTACGAAAAATCCAAGTTACGAAAGCAAAGACGAAAAATTTTACTGCTCTACATACGAAAAAGTTTTCAAGATACGAAAGGTTTCTGAAAGTCCGAGATTCGCCCCATAACAATTTTGAAACTCGCGCCGCACACCGCCATCTTAGTTATCGTAGACTCGCCACCATCCTCCTGCTCTCCCATTGGTTCCTGATGCTAGCCAAGCCATGAGATCCTTCTCTCTAATTGGACAGCATCCCTCCCATCATGCATCATCTATACATACGTAATACGTGTTGGCGTGCTTTAGCTCGGCCACTTCGCACCCGAAACTTTACCGTACGCATTCGGCATTCGTTCGCTCCAACGATTTCATTTAGTGACGTAAATTCGTTAGTGATTTCGTTGCAGTACATATTATCGTGTTGTGCGAAGACTGTATTATTACGTATTTGTGTAACTTTACATAAATTAACGTAGTCATGGGTCCCAAAAAAGTTGAAATTCACGGAAAGAAGCGCATGCTGTCTCTGGAGACAAAGATGGAGATCATAAAGAAGTACGAAGCTGGTATGCGATTGAGTGTGATCGCAAAGGAATACGGCCGTA
>NC_087212.1:36729938-36744938 GCF_015104395.2 Macrobrachium nipponense
ATAGATATATATTCTAGATCGTATATAATAACTATATATATATATAATATATATATAGATATATATATAGATAATATCTAGATATCTAGATATATTATATTATATTAGATATAATATATATATATATATCTATTATTATATATATATATAGATATATAAATTATAGAGATATAGATATACTATATATTATATATCGATAAGTATATATAGATATAATAGATATATATATAGATATCTATATGTATATAGATAATAGAATATAGACATAATATATATTATTAGATATATATAGATATATAGATTTATTATATATATATATATATATAATAATTATAGATAGATATATATTATATTATATACATAGATAATATTTATTATAGATATATAATATAGATAATTATAGATATATATAGATATATATATAGATCTTATAGATATTATTAGCAATATAATAGAATATAAAATAATTACATATATATATTATCTAGATATATATACATATTATTAGATATATATATAGATATATAATATAGATATATAGATAATGGATATTATCTTATCGAAATATATAAAGATATATATATATTCGATATATATATATATATATATCTATAGATATAAATAGAATTATATAATATATATAGATAATATATATATTATAATAGATATAGATTATTATAATATATTCATATACAGATATTAGAAAAATATATTATATATATAATCTAGATTAGAATATGATATATAATTATATATATATATATATATATATATAATATATATAGATATAGATATATATAGATATATAGATTTCTATATATATATATAGATATGAGATATTATATAGATATATATTATAATATATATAATATATATATATAATATATATAGAGTAATAGCATATAGATATATAATATATATGATATATAGATATAGATATATAGATATAGATATATATTAATATATATATATATATAGATATAGATATATAATATATTATATATATTAGAATATAAGATATAGATATAGATATATGATATATATATATATATAGATATATGAATTATATATATATCTATATAGATATAGATAGATATAAGATATAATATAATAGATATAGAATATAGAAGATAGAGATATATAGATTATATATAGATATATAGATATAGATATAGATATTATATATAGATTATAGATAAGATATTATACTAGATGATATATATAGATATATTATAGATATATATATTATACAGATATATATATATTAAACATATATATATATAGATATATATATAATATTAATATAGTATATATAGACAATATATATCATATATAGAATATTAGATATATATATAGATATATAGAATTATATAATGATATATATATTAATAGATATATAGATTATATATAAATTATAATAATATTAATATATATATATATATAATATACATACATTCAAATACATACATACATACAACATAACAGACATACCTACATACAATCGCCAGTACCCCAGGGCACGTCCCCGGTTCGACGGGGGTTCCCGTTCTTGAGGAGGAGCGGTGCGTAAGCCGAAAATCGTCGTAAGCCGGAACCGACAACTTGGCAAATATTGCCTTAAATTAAACAGAAAGAAAAAAGTTTAGAGAGAGCCTTACCTGTGTGACATTGCAAGTATTGCATGAATGTGTAGTGTGGGTTATTTCAATGGCAAAGGTATGGTTCTTGAAGGTATAACTTCTTTATTTAAACTCTTGTGACACTATAAAGCACAAATGTACTACACTTAATCCTTAGGTTAGATTTATACACTAAACAAACCTATATTATGCCCACGGCTACACTACGTAGTATGTATGTAGTAATCCTTTGGGTAGATCCCTGGAAGTACACTAAAAATCCCAAGTCTGGTAGCTTCTGGAAGGTTACAAAAGGTATAAACACCAATTAGTACAAAATACTACCACAAAGTCCTGAATGCAATATGTTTAAATTATAGATATCAAGAGTAAAAGAGTTAATGTATGTTAATTAATTCCTTACTTTTAGTTTTATAATTCCTTTACTTTGAGAGTTATATCAAAGAGTAAAAAAGTTAATGTAAAGTGTAATTAAAACTTCCTTAACCTTTTTAGTTTTTAAAGTTGTCCATGCTATGTAACCCTGGATTGCACAAAGTCTTTATGTGGCCCCATAGCCTACATCATTCAGGGGGTTTCTTTTGGAATGTACAAAAAATAATTAGTATGTCAGTAAGTACTCATATGCATTAGTTAAGTTACATACAGAATTAATATTGCACCATACATGGGTTTAATATCACAATATAATAACCATGTATAAAACTTAGTTAATGTTTATGATTAATTAATTGCCTTACCTTTAGTTTAAAGTTGGTGGCGTGATATGTAACCCTGGGAAGCACCAAAAGTCTTAATGTGGGGCCCCATAAGCCTACATCATTCAAGGGGGGTTCTGGAATGTACAAAAAAATAAAAATCATTTTTGTCAGTAAGTACTCTATGCATAGTTAAGTTACATTACAAGTAATATGCACCATACAGTGGTTTAATCTATCAACTATTATGCCATAAGTAAATTGAGTTGGTCTAAACACCCCTGTTCAGCAGGAGAGAGGGAGTTGTACAGTTTATGCTACGTAATTCCACGAGGGGACCTTGGAATCACGTTATCACCCATGCTGAGAGGATCTTGGCGCACTATTTTTTTTAGTGGGTAACGTATAAAACTTACTTAATTATTGTTTACTACTATGTATAGATTCCTTGAACCTTTTATGTTATGTAGTAACCCTGGACAAAGTTTTGATGTGGCCCCATAGCCTGCATCAATGGAAGGGGGTTCCTGGTTTTCTGGAATTGCTACCAAAAAAAGTATCAAAGTTAAGTCATGGTTATCTTATGTTTAGTAAGTTACATACAGATAACCCATAACGTACAGTGGTTTATAACAGTGATGTTACATTAATCAAACTTGGTTGGAAATTGCCTGTAAAAAAAGTTTATTGTACGTATGTTAATAACTACTGTAATGTTAACAAAAACCTTACTGTTTCATTACTTTGTTACACTACATGTTTACATGTGATACGTTCTTATACTTTCCTGAACGGGTTTTTTCCATCCAAAAACGGTTTGCTTTTCTACCGTTGTAGTTATCCCGTGATGACACTTGTCATTAATTTGGTTTAGTAAACAACCTGGAGGTTGTGTGAAAAAGTTTGGTTCTTTGGAAGGAAAAAAGTAACAAAATTAGTGTACAAACTATACACTACAGATAAAGTTGTGAAATGCAATATGTTTAAATTACTGTAGATATATCAAGAGTTACTAAAAGAGTTAATGTATGTTAATTAATTCCTTACTTTTAGTTTAAAGTTAAAGTTGTAGTTCTTTCTAATGTAACCCTGGATGGACAAAGTCTTATGTGGCCCCCATAGCCCTAACCTCATTCAGGGGACTCTTGGAATGTACAAAAAATAATTTTGTCAGTAAGTCCTCCCTACTATGGAACCAGGAGTAAGTTACATACAGTAATATGCTACCATACAGTGGTTTAAATCATCACATTAACATGTAAGTATTAAAACTTAAATTTTAGAAATTCCTTTACAAATAACTTACCAACTTTTAGTGAGTCTCAAAGCTGTTACCTAGGATTGTCGGGTAGGATGGAGGTGGAGGTTGTGAGAGCAGTTCATGATAACGGATGCATTTCCAAAACCGAACTTCATGTGTGCTTTAATTCACAGATAACAGGCTAGGATGATGGGCCAGTTCTGGAATGAAGAATTAATATTAAAGGACCGGTAATGTATGTTACATACAAATAACATGTGGTTTATTACATATGTAGATAAGTAAAACATTGTTTAATAAAAAAAAATGTTCACCTATTACCAAATTCTAAGTGGTTGGCTTGCTTACTGGGATGGGGCCATTATGGTACATGAAGAGGGGTGGCTGGGGGACTATGGAGTGGGGGATGGGCAGGTGCCTTGGGAGTCTGGGGGGGGGGGGAAAATTGATTAAAAAAAAATATAATAAAATGATAGTTACTTACTACTGTAACGATCTGCACATGTTATTACTGTTTGAACATATGTAGTGTGTCAATAACGATATTTTCAATATAAAGAAAAAATGAAGAATTCTTTTACCTGAAAGGCAATGGGAGAGGTGATACCTACTCGTTATCAACTGAGTTCGGGCTTCTGGATAGATGGTGATATCCGTATCAAACTGATGAGGAACAAAAATCTAGATCTGAAAGGAAAGAAATGATAGGGTACATAAATATATTATAAGGTGGGGATGTAAATTGTAGACATATGTACACTTTTAATTAAAAATTTCCTATTAGCAATGTTTATAAAACATTTTAATAACAAATTTGTTAAGGATTCCTTACCTGAATGGAATAGGGCGAGGCATCAAAACCATGGGAACAAAGGCTCAGGGTCCCATCTGGGTCACTGTCACTATCAAAGGGGTCTGAAATGAAAAAAAAAAAAATAATAAGGTTTATGCCAACATACAAACCACATTGTACCACTAATGTAAGTTAGTTGGGTTACGTATGTATGTAGGGTTGTAAACAATTTCCAACCATGAAAAAAATGAGGAAGAAAAATGAAATTGCTATTACCTGATTGTACACGTACAGGTGGGCGGGCTGCTACAAGGGACACCAGGTACCAGGGGGATCTGGAACTGTCACAGGTAGGTACGGGAGGGGATCTTGGAAACTGTCACATGTAGTACAGGGAGATACTTGGAAACTGTTCACAGGTTAGTAACAGGGGGATACTGGGAACTGTCACCAACTTCTGCCAATAAAAATTAACCAAAATGATGACAAAATTAATGAAATGTTACAATTTACTTCGTTACATTTAGTTTTTGTTTACATTAAACAAAAAATTAACACATTTTCTTTTCCACCAATATGTACACTGATGTAAACACCATAAATTTAAGTTCTAAAACAGTTCAGAATTCCTTTACCAGGACTAGGAGTGGGAGGGGGGTGGTGGTTACTGGAGACTTGTGAAGAAAGTGTCAAGCCTGGTACCTGCACACTTCTCTTCGTCTGCTTCTCCTTCAGGGTCTCCTTGTAGAAAAGTTCACCAAATCCATGATTCCTCTCTTGATTTTGTCTCCAAACCTTAGCAACCGTTAGGTTGGGTCTTCTTGCCTCAAATAAAAGTTAAGGGTGGTCCAAGGCGCTATCCATCAGAGGTAAAAACCCTCTGACAAGCCTTTCACAGTTAATGACCTGGCTTTTTGGCTCTGGTGCCGGCGCCTCCATCTTCCCAATCAATTTCATTTGTTTTTCAAGTTTCAAAGTTAAGTACCTCTGCAGACAAATTCCTCTCCATGGGAAGCCAGCAGCTCTGTTACATCATCAGGAGGTTCAAGATCTAGTTTTCAGCCATCTTGATTAGCCCTACGATCTTCCTCCGTCACATGTCCGCGACGTCTTCTGCCCTGGTCAAAGCTCCTTCCAAAACTGTGCACAATAAACTGTGGACACAGTTTCTTTTTCCAGGCCCCACCATTTAAAGTGGTCGTCTTCACCTCGTCCAAAGCAACTTGCATAATTTTTTCAGCTGACCATCAGCAATGTTGGTAGCCCTTCCAGAAATTGCTTCATCGTCAAACTTTCCTTGTTAGCTTCTATGGCCCTCAAGCAAAACGTTTAAACCTAGGGTCCTTCTAAGGTAAGTTAAGGCCTTGAAATTAGCTATTACTTTACCCTGCCCTGGTCCATTGGCTGTTTATCAGCGATGTGGTATTGGTTGGTGGGAGGTACACCACCTTCACTTAGGATGCATGTCGCTCAGAAATTTGAAGGGTTGGACCAGGGGCATTGTCCAGGTACTAAGAGGGCCTTTTAAAAGGCAAGAACCCTTCGAAAGTTCAAATACCAGCTCCACTGCTGGCACGAAACTGGTCATATTGAACCAATCTTTCGAAGGAACCATCAAGGTAACCCAAGCCTTCTTGTTTGATTTCCAAATCACATGGGGAAGTTGACTCTTGAAAATGCACCTTGTTGAATTGCCCCTGGGTATTCTCGGGTCCAAATACACCAGCAAGGGCTCTTCAGTTTTGCAAATCGGCCACTTGCAATTGGACCCAACCAAACAGCAAAGGTCAGGTCGCTCCTTTCCAGCTTTAATGGGCCAGGTGCTCTGACTTCTCCTTCCTTGGAAAGGTACTGTTTCGATTTGGCATTTCTTTTTCCAAAATAATCGATGTTCTCATCCACCAAATTCAAAGAACCTTGGGTCAGCCGGTGTTTTTTGAACCACCATCCTTAATTATCTCAGCCAAACCAACCTGGAACAATTTTCTTGCTGCTTCGCTTATCAGCAAACTAGCAGCTTCACCTTGACCAGCTTCAACATTATGCAAAAATTTGCACGAGCCTTAAAACGGTTTTAAAACCAACCATCCTACTCGCGGGACAAAATTCACCAAAACCCAGCACTGACCTTCGCCAAACTTTTTACACTTCCACTGCCTCATGCAGCGCTCTAGCCCTTCTCCTGGAATCACACTTAAGCTCACTCGGAAACACGTCGCTGGTTTCTGGTACCCTCCAGTCCAGATCAATGAGCAATTTCTCCATTTCAACAATTGCTCTTGGCTACGTTGCTTGCTCGTTTATCACCGTTGACTTTCATCGAGGTGGCAGCATCCTTAACAAATGCTTTTCAAAGTAATACGTTCCTTGTCCTTTCACAATCTGGTACTAACACCGTGGTGGTCCTGCTCAAAGCCTACAAAGAACGGTCCATATTCTTTCGGTGTTAGTTTTCTCCCCTTCCCCTTCCACCGAACGCTTTATCCCACGTCATATTTGACCCTCCCATCGTGATGACCTTCCTCTTCTTGGATGAACTATCATCGGAGGAAGTTACTACTTTGAGGCGGTTTTTAGGAGCCATTGTAAAATTTGCGAAAAATGGCAATGGAATTTCAGGCAACGTCTTAGCACACAACCGACTTGAACTTCAGGCAGACACGCGATTGGAAAGGCGGCCGTCCTTTTCAGTATTGTTACGCTTGGCGTCCTCGGACCGTCCCGAGGTCGTTGTTCGGGTCAATTTACCTTAACAGTTTTAATAGCGTTAATTAATTATGCACCTTCCGCTCAAAAACTAGTTCTGCATATGAGGTATCGTTAAAAAGCATAACAAAACGTTCGTAAACTACTGGGAATTTGTGTTTGTAATTAAACCAGAAAACCATTAAAACTTAAGTTTTTTTTTAATTATGTACTGGAAACAAAAGTCAATGATATTTTCAATTTATATTGCGCTTTTGGGACTGTTTTTAAAAACTGCGGCATACCCAAGCTTAGTGTATTCATTCGCCCGCAACAAAAACTAGTTTCCGGCATAATTATCACGGCGTCACTAAAAAAAAATTCAAAAAAATACTGAAAAAAAAAGTGTCAAAAATCATCATAACCCCTCAAAATTTTTGGTTTTTAATGTAACCAAAAACATATTTTATTATTATATACTTGTGGCTAAAACTATAAAGGATTTTTAAGGTCATAAGCAATGAGTTTTTTTAAAAGCGTCGGTTAACTCGGACATGGGGGCCCCCCGTCGGAAGCAGTCAGCGTCTAATCAACCTCAGGAACAAGAGCGTAACCCAGGAACGGAATGTTTCCATTGAATATTTAAGTTTTCAAAAGCGTCGGTAACCTCGGAAACGTCGTAAAGCCGGAAACCAGGTTCGTAACCCGGGGTAGCCAGGCCTGTAATTTCTATATATATATCTAGATATATATAATATATATAATTATATATATTATATATGATATATATATATATATATTATATAGTATGGTTATGTTTAATGATATGTATGTAATGTATGTATGTGTATATAATATTATATATATATGTAATATATATATAATATATTTAATATATATATTATACTTAGATAATATATTATATTATATTATTAACTATATATATATATTATATTATATATATATCTTATATATATATACTATATATTATATATAATCATAGATATATATATATTATATAATATATATATATTATATATATATATATATATATATATATATATACAATATATTAATATTATATAACATCATATTATATACATATACATTATATATATAACTATATAACATATAACATTATATAATACATATACAGATATATATAACATATACATATAATATATATATACATATTACATATATATATATTATAACATTGATACATATATATATATTAATATATATAGATTATATATATATATAATATTAGATAATTATATATATATATAATACAGGGCGGTCCCTGGGTTACGACGGTTCCGGCTTTTACGACGTTTCCGAAGGGCTTTTTTACCGTACAGCTTTTTTTTTAAAGAATTCAAATGGAAAAATCCGTCCTGGGTTACGACGCTTGTTCCGAGGTTACGACGCTGACGCTTCCGACGCTCCGAGTTAACGAGCGCTTTTAAAAAACGCCATACGATGATAAAAAATCCTTTTATAGTTTAGCACAGTAATTTAATAAAAATAAGTTTTCTGGTTAGATTACAACAAAAATTTTGAGATTATTGTATGATTTTCGACACTTTTTATGTTGTGATTTTTCTATGTTTTTTAGTAGAAGCCTCATATGCAGAACTAGGTTTTCCGTTTCCTTTTGAAGCGAATCAATACATACTAGTTTTACATATAACAGTCCAAAAAGCGCAAAAAATAATGGAAAAAATCATTGCTTGTTTCCAGTATAAAACTAACAAAAAACGAAGTTTCTGGTTAGATTACAACGCCAAATTCCAAGTATCCAAAGAGAGGACATTATCCAGTTAATTTGATCAGATGACGAGAAGAGAAGAGAAGAGAGAGGAGACTGGAGAGAGAGAAGATGGAGAGAGAGGGAGAGAGAGAGTAGGCGTCTGTTCCGACGCGACCGAGGTTAATGGACAGAGAATTGGTTCGGTTTCGTTTAAAACGGCCTCTGAACTCATGCCAGTAAATGTTTTGTTTGATACTAATTAATATTAAGCCTATTTAAAGATACGTTTACTTTTAATTAAGATACGTTTACTTTAATTTAAAGTCTATATGATAACGTTAAATAGTAATCAACTTGTTCTTGTAGCCACCCTCAAATTTACGGCAAAATCGAAGTATCCAAAGACGAGACATTATTATCCAGATAACGTTAATTTGATCAGAGGGCGAGAGAGATGGAGAGAGAGGAGAGAGAGAGAAGAGAGAGAGAGAGAGAGGAGACGCTTTGGCAAACAATGGTCTCGGGTGGGGGTTTTATAGCTTCCTTCTGCTTGATGATCGTGGGATATTTGTCAGGAAGGATTTCGACCATACGCGTTTGACCAAATCGACCGATACGAATGCCACGTTCATGCTTTGCTATAATTTCATGGTTTTGCATTCCATCGAAATCATTTTCCTTGGGTTTTTTCTATTATCACCTGCTTTAGTCTTTAGCTTTGAGACCCCATGGTTAATAATAAAAATAGACAAAATAAACACGAAAAAATAGGCGCAAATACAAACGAACTAAGACAAAAACGACGTGTTAACATGCAGCACCAAAAACAAAAGGAGCTGAACGCCCATTTATCGGTCGCCCTATACAAACTAACACTCATTCGCAAAATCGTATCTCAAATATTTCGTTGTATATCAAAGCTTGTATTTTCGCAAATTTTCTGGTTATATCACAAAACATTCGTATATTAGGGCAATCGTTATGTCAAGTTTCCAATGTAATTTGATCAGAGGAGAGAGAGAGAGAGAAGAGAGAGATGAGAGAGTACCGCTTTGGCAACAATGTGGTCCTCGGGGATTGAACGTAACGTTTTATTTTCTGAACAGATTAGGACAGAAGCAAGTGGTTAGGTTCTTCATTAAACGGCCATCTGACTCATGGCAGGAAATGTTTTGTTTGATACTAATAATATTAAGCCGATTTAAAAGAATTAAATTTACTTTTAATTAGTCTATATTGATACGTACAAATTAGTAATCAGCTGTTCTTGTAGCCCTCCAGAATTTTGCAAAAATCACTCCAGGTTGTTTACATAAAACTTCAAGAATGTTAGTGTCACCAGAGGATTACAATAGTTTTTGACCTTCAAGAAAACCAGCATTCTTTTATAAACAAAAAACTCCAGGTTGTACATAACAAAACTAACAGGAAACGACAATGTAGTGTAACCAAAGGATTACAAGTAAGGTTTTTTATAACTTTTTTATTTAAGTTTAAGACAGATTCTTTCCAGCCAAGCGTCGTTCCGGCTTACGACGAATTTTCGGCTTACGACGCGTCCTCAAGAACGGAACCCCCGTCCGCAACCCCGTCGGGGTAACCCGGGGACCTGATTTATATATAATATAATTTATATTATATATTATTATTATATTATATATAATATTTATATTATAGATATAATTATATATAAATTATATATATATATATATATATATATATATAAATATATCTATAATATATTATATAGGAGCCCATAAAAACAAAAAACCACCAAAATGTAGAGGAGAAAAGTACGATTATTTCAGAGACTGCTGTCTCTCTCTTCAGGTATATGAATTAGAAAAGTTTACAGAAAGGAAAAGGTGGTATTTATCCAAGAGATTAGTTCCACAAGTTAAGCCAATTTAGGTCACCAACCCCAGATGATAATCTTCCTTTAATCCTTCTTAAAGCGTTGGTTGAATGAAACACTGCGTCGACGATGTCCGATGTCCCAATTCCCTTGAAAGATTTTCGGAATGTAGTTCATTACCTGCGTTCTCTTGTTTTATTAAGGCCGATTCCATACATTTTTGGGGTTTTGGGACTCTTGTTGTACCTGGCAGTTTGCTGCTATTTAAATTACACAGTGACATATTTTACCAGTTTATTCTATGCGGTTATGTTCATTTATATGGTTGAAAATAGCCGAGTTTCTGTTGTTCCATAAACCCGTCAACTGAGGGGGGCCGTTTGTTTGTTGTATTAATCTCGAGGGGAAGTGATTTACCTGTAAATCCGATGTAAGATTGGTCCAAACAGTCACCTGGCATGGGATTCATCATACTACCCCAGAGTCTTTGGGGCGATGTGTTCTTTTGTTGGACGTTAATCAGGGATTTGGCTAAGGTATTTGGGTAGGTAAATGCAAAAGGGTTGGATTTCCCAAGGGTGTGAGTTACTCTCTTAATCGTCTCCAGGTGGGGAATTTTATTTTTATTGTTGGGTGTGACTCTGGTCTTGTCTTTAGGGGGTCGGTAGAAAATTACGTTTGCTTTTTGAATTGCTTTCTCAATTATATGGTCAGGATACTTTGAAGATGAAAGTTGCTTGCGAATTAGTTCAAATTCTTTTTCCAGGAAATCTGGGGAACAAATTCGTAAGGCTCTTAAGAATAGGTTGCTAGCTACACCTATCTTGATAGTATTGTCATGATAGCTAAAGTAGTGAATATATGAAAGTGAGAACATTGGTTTTCTGTATATGGTAAATTTGTATTCTGTCGTGTCTCTGATTATTAAAACATCAAGAAAAGGAATTTTGTTGTCTGTTTCCCATTCAACTTTAAATTTGATGCTGGGCACTAATGCGTTTAATTTTGAGAGGAATTCATTAAAATTACCCCACTTATTATCCCAAAATGTTAGTATGTCATCCACGTATCTCATCCACAGCATGTTTTTGGGTTTTATTGCATTTATTACTGTAGTTTCAAAGTATTCCATGTACAGATTGGCTAAAATAGGACTTAAAATTCTGTGGGAACGTTCTGGAGGGGATTTTTCGTCAGTTTTTCGTAAGTATTTGTGTCGCTAAGGAGCTGGTTGATTTTGTCGAGGTAGAAGTCTTTGTCCATTATTACAATTTTGCCGTCTTTGTCGGATCTACTTATTATAACATCTTACTTTTTTAGCGAGTGGATGGCTATCATGAATCTGCGGGGAACAGGATATTTCTTATGAAGGTCAGTTAAAGCATTTAGTAACACTCCTTTTAAACATATCTCTTCACGGCTGTAGTTTTTGTCAGATATGAATTTATCAAAAGCCACTATGAAGTCTAGGTTGTTTTTGCGGTCTGGCATAAGGGCAAAGGATAAGCCTAAATTTAAAACTAAATGTTGATTTACAGTAAGGGGGGTGTTGGATAAGTTTAAAACTTTGTCTTGTTGTTCAAGATTATTCCATGCGCTATTATCTATTAGGTTATTTAACTTGCGTAAAAGTCTGTTGGAATGAGTCACGCTATTATAGGCAGCAATGTCGGAACAGAATGAAATCAGATACCTGTATACGTGGTCCGTAGTGAGGAGGCGAAGATTAGATTGATGTTCCATATATCACTCTGCGTAGCACGAAGATGTCGTTTCTCGTATTGGTGATTCTTTCTTCCAGGAAAATCTTGTGTGATAGAGGGAAGGGGTTTGATTGCAGAGTCCATCTCCCGAATCCGTACATTTTTGGAAGTACTTGTTCTTTGAGGCATTCTTCCAAAAAGTGTTTTTGGTTTTTCAGCCGGTGTAGTCTGTTCAGTTCCTTTTCAAACTTGCGGAAAACTGGCTTAACTTCTGGAAGTGAGTGAAGAATCGTGGAAAGGCGGTTGAATTCCATAATGGGCTGACAATGACTGGTAAAAATGTTCTGTAACAACAGAATTCCATCTAATAAAAGGAGCCCATAAAAACACCAAAATGTAGAGAGAAAAGTACTATATTTCAGAGACTGCTGTCTCTCTCTTCAGGTATATGAATGAGAAAAGTTTACAGAAAAGGTGGTATTTATACCAAGAGATTCGTCCACAAGTAAGCCAATTTAGGTCACCCCCCCTTGATAATCTTCCTTTAATCTTCTTAAGCGTTGGTTGAATGAACACTGCGTCGACGATGTCCAATTCCCTTTTGAGATGTTCATTACCTGCTTCTCTTTTATTAAGGCTGATTCCATCATTTGACTCTTGTACCGGCAGTTGCTGCTATAAATTACACGTGACATATTCCAGTTTATTCTATGGTTATGTTCATTTATATGGTTGAAAATAGCCGAGTTCTGTTGTCCATACCTAACTGACCGTTTGTGTTGTATTAATCTCTGGGGAAGTGATTTACCTGTAAATCCGATGTAAGATTGGTCAGGACTGTGACCAATCTTACATCGGATTTACAGGTAAATCACTTCCCCAGAGATTAATACAACACAAACGGTCAGTTAGGTATGGACAACAGAACCTCGGCTATTTTCAACCATATAAATGAACATAACCATAGAATAAACTGGAATATGTCACGTGTAATTTATAGCAGCAACTGCCGGTACAAGAGTCAAATGATGGAATCGGCCTTAATAAAAGAGAAGCAGGTAATGAACATCTCAAAAGGGAATTGGACATCGGACATCGTCGACGCAGTGTTCATTCAACCAACGCTTAAGAAGATTAAAGGAAAGGAAGATTATCAGCGGGGGTGACCTAAATTGGCTTACTTGTGGACGAATCTCTTGGTATAAATACCACCTTTTCTGTAAACTTTTTCTCATTCATATACCTGAAGAGAGAGACAGCAGTCTCTGAAATATAGTACTTTCTCTCTACATTTTGGTGTTTTTATGGGCTCCTTTTATTAGATATATATATATATATACATATATATATATATATATATATATATATATATATATATATATATGTATGTATATATATATATATATATATATATATATATATATATATATATATATATATATATATATATATATACATATATATATGTATATATATATACATATATATGTATATATATACATATATATGTATGTATATATAGATAGATACATACATACATACATACATACATACACACACAGTGGTACCTCGACTTACAAAAAACTCGAGATACGAAAGCAAATACGAAAAATTTTACAGCTCTACATACGAAAAGTTTTCAAGATACGAAAGGTTGTTGCTGTAAAGTCCCGAGATTCGCCCGGACCACCGAGAACAATTTTAAAACTCCTGCGCCGCCAACTGAGTAAACTCGCCACCATCCTTCCGCTCTCCTGTTGGTTCCTGATGCTAGTCACCCCATAAGATCCTGCTCTCCTATTGGTCAGCATCTATCCCTTGTGCTTTAAGTATTCTATTGGTAAAAGGATGCTGTAAATTGAAAAACTTATTCATGCAATACATTTAATAAAAATAAAACTTTAAGTAAAGATAGAATAAAGAATAGAAATGAATGGTTATTATACTGTTTGGTAGTTTCAGTAGTTGAAGAGAGATAATGAAAATTTATGGCTCACTGTGTACTAGGAAAATTGATTGCTTGGTGATCGTTCGATACTTGTAAGTGCTGGATGTAAACAGAAGTTTGGAAGTTTTTTTTTTGTTTGTTTATTATAGTTAATGGTTACTTAATAATTATTTGAAATGAGTACATACAATACATTTAATAAGAAAATTGTGAATTAGATATCATAAAATATAAAATAAATCAGACTGCTATCATGGAAGCCAACAAATACGTATTTTTTAGAATTCTTCTTCTGTTTTAATATTACGTTACGTATATGTTTCATTATGGCTCACTGTGTACTAGGAAAATTGATTGCTTGGCGATCGTTCGATACTTGTGAGTGCTGGATGTAAACAGAAGTTTGGAAGGTTTTTTTTTTGTTTGTTTATTATAGTTAATGGTTACTTAATAATTATTTGAAATGAGTACATGCAATACATTTAATAAGAAAATTGCGAATTAGATATCATAAAATATAAAATAAAATAATCAGACTGCTATCGTGGAAGCCAACAAATACGTATTTTTTAGAATTCTTCTTCTGTTTTAATATTACTTTACGTATATGTTTCATTATAGCTGTCAGTAACTCAGTATCTCCATTAGGTAAAGATAGAATAAA
>NC_087212.1:36749938-36818454 GCF_015104395.2 Macrobrachium nipponense
GACGGTGGTTCGATCCCATGGGGGGTACGAAATTATTATCGACTAAAAAAATTCCCCCGCGGTACATATATGAAAATATATCAATTCCGAGGTAGAGCGAATTAGATATTAAAGGACATTTGTAGCTCGAATGATTTATATGAATCACGGTGATGTGATAAATATTCATAACAAGGCTGCGTGGGTCAAACGCTCGAATCGGCTAGCATAGTGGAGGGGGTTTCCCATATCGATTCTAATTACAAATACAACGAGATCGGCGTTGATTTGAAATGGTCCAGAATCGATATAAACCTTTAGCCTCTCTTGATAGCCGTTTCGGCAGCGTCACTGGTCCGATCCTGATTTCGTTCCCCGTCCACTGGACGGTGGTTCGATCCCATGGGGGTAACGAAATTATTATCGACTAAAAATTCCCCCCTCGGTACATATATGCAAAATATATCAATTCCGAGGTAGAGCGAATTAGATATTAAAGGACATTTGTAGCTCGAATGATTTATAATGAAATCACGGTGATGTGATAAATATTCATATATATATATATATATATATATATAATATATATATATATATTATATATATATATATATATATAGGATATATATATATTTGGTCAGACATTGAATGCATAAGAAAAATATGGAAAGATTTATGTTATCCTTCACATATATTAGATATTTGCTGTAATAAAGCCCACAAAAAGTTTTATAGTGTATGTAACACAGAGAAAGAAAATTTTAAGAATATTCTCAGTTTCCCTTATTTTAATGGATTTGAAGCAATTAAATAATTGTTAAAAGCCTTCAAGGTCAGCCCTGTTTTTTCCTATAATAACACACTAAAAGGAATGTTTATAAAAAATGGTCCTAGGGAAAGCAACAACATAATATATAAAATTCCATGTATGGACTGCCCCCCCTTTTATCTCAGACAGTCATGCAAGGGCTTAGAAGTATGATTAAAACAACATAAATATTCTGTCAAAACTGGGCAAACATCTAATGCAATATTAATTCATTTAAGTGAAAACAACCACCGGATAAATTGGATTGGTAATTCAGTAATTGCAAGATCAAAAGATGTCTTATTACAAAATCTTTTATAATCTGCCATAATACAACTTACTTCCCATTATGATTTTAATATTAGTCGTAGCCTTTTTCATTTAGACCCTTGTATTTGTAACATGTTTAAGAATGACCTCAAAGATATAATTACAGACTTAAATAGAAATTAGTTGCCTTAGAGATATTTTCTTTGTATATGTATGTTTAATATGTTTTGTGAATAAGTTTTTGTTTACCAAAGATCTGAATGTGGTCAGCTATCACCCTGTATAATCCTTTAATTGTCTTGTCCCTTTGCCTGAGCAGTTGGACTTAAACTTTTTGTTCTTAAATTGTACCCATGTTTATGCTTGTTTGGAAAGGTTACTCATTCTCCAGGTGTGTTGGATTCTAGGTACTAATCTCCTTATAATCCCTATCTGTCACTTATACGACCTTTCCTGTACTCTCAATTTCTCATGTAAGTCAGTTTGTCTGCTAAGTAAGGGACATTGAGTGGAAAGATCTTGCATTAACTCTGTTGTTTATCTTTCCTTCATGGCTTATACCTTTATGTATGTGTGTGTATATATATATATATATATATATATATATATATATATATATATATATATATATATATATATATATATATATATATATATATATATATATATATATATATATCTATATATATATATATATATATATATATATATATATATATATATATATATATATATTTTACACATGCATCTTACCCGGCAGATATATACTTAGCTTATGTCTCTGACGTCCGATAGAATTCAAAACTCGCGGCACACGCTACAGGTAGGTCAGGTGATCCCACCCCCTACCGCCGCTGGGTGGCGGTAATAGGAATCATTCCCGTTTTCTGACAGAATTTTTCCTGTCGCCGGTGCTGACAACAACTTTGTTGGTAGCTCCTGCTTAGAATTTCTTGCTTGCTTTGCCGAGGATTATTTGGGAAGTATTTGATCTTTGGTTGTTGGCATACGCGGTTTTTGGATTTAGTTGGTTAATATGTTCCGATTTAACACCTGGAACTCTGTTAGAGTATGTGTAAATGAGGGATGCAAGGTGAGGTTGCCTAAGGCTACTTTGGACCCTCACACTGTTTGTGTAAAATGTAGGGGAAGGGATTGTTCGGTTAAGGATACATGTGATGTATGTGAGAGCTTAACTGAAGTGCAATGGAAAGAACTAACTTCGTATGTAAGAAAGTTAGAAAAGGATAGGATTAGAAAAGCTTCAGCTAGAAGTTCAAGTAGATCCTGTTCTGCGGAACAGGATAGTATTTCTAACCCTGCAGTAGCTTCGCCATCTTCCTTTTTGGTTTCAGCTCCTTCCCCCCGCAGCGAACCCGCAGATGTGTCTGCCGAGAGAGCCGCTGTGGAAGCTTCAATCCGCGATTTGCAACAGCAATGCGAGATATAGACCAAGGTAAGGGTGAAGTGTCTAGTGATAAGTGCAGTGTCCCCCAGTGCAGTGGAGGGGGCGTCTGACCGACTCCGCATCGCTCCTAGGCCTAGACCTCTTTCAGACTCCCATGCCCAAGGGAGGAGGAATGTCGAAAGCCGCAAGGTGGATGTAGAGTATCCCCAACGGTCAGGCGTCCCTTCAGCAGGTCCTGTAGGCTCATCCCAGGCTGCTGTAGAGAGCTATAGGAAAAGCCTCTTAAGGAAGTGTTTTTCCGACTCTGATTTGTCCTCTCCTAAACGAGGATGGAGGGTATTCCCCGCGCAGAAGCTCTGATGCTAAGAGTCATAGCGCAAAACGCCAAGAAGTAGGCTCTAGATCCTCTCCTTGTAGGAGTAAGAAGAAAGTCCTCTTGCGAGAAGGCAGTGATCGGTTCGTATCTGTCGAACGATCTCCTAGGAGTAGGATCTCCTCTTCAAGTGGAAGGAAGGAACGAGAGAGGGAACGCTCTGCTCAGTAGGATAGAAGCGAGAAAGGCTCTCCTTCGAAGGATGACTTTTCTAGAAGGCGCCAACGTTCGATAGGACTCCTGGATGATAGAATCTCGTTAAGTTACTCGAGACCTTATGATAGGCTTTCCCTCAAGGGGAGTCAGCGCCTCTCCTAGCAGGTTCCAAGATTCTACGAAGAACCTAAACAGGGGTTCTCGCCCTACTCCTGGAAGAGTATCTAGAGTGGACGCTTACCGTTCTCCTAGCAGGCGTCAAGAGCCTGAAAGGAGCCTAATCTTGGATCCGCGCCCTACTCCTGTAAGACGATCAAGAGTAGGAGCAAGCTCCTCTCCTCAAAGGCAGCAAGAGCCTAAAACGAGCCTTGCCAGGGATTTGCGCCCTAATCCTGGAAGATCAGGAGTAGGCTCTTACGCCTCTCCTCGTAAGATTCAGGAGCCTGAAAGGAGCCTCTTGTCAGACGCGCGCCCTACTCCTGGGAGTCACAGAAGAGTAGGCGCAAGCGCCTCTCCTCACAGGCGCCAAGAGCCTGAAAGGATCCTGACTTTGGATTCGCGCCCTACTCATAGTAGGCGCTCGAGAATAGAAACGAGTGTTTCTCCGGATAGGCGCCAAGAGCCTGAGAAGGTAGGCTCTAGATCCTCCCCTATCAGGTATCAAGAACCTGGGGAGCGGAAAAAAGCGGAGGTTTTTTCTTTACCGAGGAAACATATCTCGGGTATTGAACTGGCGGCTTCTTCTGACGAACTCTTGAAGGATAAGAGTCGCATACCTGCCAGGACTTCTTCACCTAAGAAGTCTCCCTCTCCGAATGTAACCTTGGAGGAAGTCTCGGAGGAGGAAGAAACGAAAGAAGTAGGAATCTCTGATTATAAGAGACTTTCTGCATTACTACTTCAGGAGTTTGGGGACTCGCTGTGTTCGGCTGATCCTCCTTCGCCAGGATCTCTGCTATCGAGTACTAAGTTGGCAAAATCCCCCTCTTTTGTCAAGATGCGGCCAACTCTCTCTATGAGAAAGGCCATCAAGAATCTGGAGAACTGGCTCCTGGTTAAGAAGGAGGCAGGTAAGACGGTGTTTTTGTGTCCTCCGTCTAGAATTGACAGGTTAAGCCTGGTGTCTGGTACGACACGAAGGAACCCATGGGGTTAGGCCTTCCGGCTCCGCAAATACGAGGATTTTTCTGCTCTGGTGGACTCATCTAGAAGACGCTCTCTACTATCAGCTAAAGCGTCTTGGGGAATGTGCGAGATGGACCATTTACTCAAGGGTCTATTTCGCACATTAGAAGTCTTCACTTCATGGATTGGGCCTTAGAAGCTCTAGCAAAAAGAGCGAAGGATCCGGAGTTTGTGACAATGGAGGTGTTATCAAGTGTCCTTACGTGCCTGGACAAGGCAGTCATGGATGGATCCACAGAAGTAGCCTCTCTCTTTGGAGCAGGAGTGCTCAAAAAGAGAGCAGTGTACAGCTCGTTTCTCTCCAAGTCTGTTTCTCCCTTGCAGAGAGCCTCTTTACTTTTTTCCCCACTCTCGGAATACCTTTTTCCTCAGGAGACAGTGAGGGACATTTGTAGGTCACTGTCGGAGAAAGCTACGCAAGATCTTCTTGCTCAGTCCGCCAAGAGGCTTAAACCTGCTGTGCCGATGGCTAAGAGAGAGGGAGCAACGAATAAAGTGTCCTTCCAACAGCCCTTTCGAGGAAGAACAACCTCAAGACCCGCACCTAAGAGTAGAAGGCCGTTTAAGAGAGGACGATCTTCTCGAAGACCATTCTCAAAGCCGCAGTGAGACAGGAGTCCTCCAGACTCCAGTAGGAGCCAGACTTTTGAGGTTCGCGAAAGTCTGGGCTCAGAGAGGGGCGGACAACTGGTCCCTCTCGATCCTCGAGAGAGGATACCTGATCCCCTTCAGGGAAAACCTCCTTAACCCACCACTCCAAGGGAGTTAGCGGCAAGATACAGAGATCCTTTAAAGAACAAGCACTATTACATCTGGTGCAACAGATGCTAGAAAAGAAGGCTATAGAAAAGGTATTAGACATTCAATCTCCAGGCTTTTACAATCGCCTCTTTCTGGTACCAAAAGCCTCGGGGGAGTGGAGACCAGTGCTGGACGTAAGCGCTCTGAATCACTTTGTGATCAAAACAACGTTCACGATGGAGACGACGTCTTCAGTTCTTTCAGCGCTAAGACAAGGGGATTGGATGGTGTCATTGGATCTGCAAGATGCCTACTTTCATGTACCCATCATCCCTCGTCCAGAAGGTATCTAAGATTTATGATACAGGGCCAAGTATTTCAGTTTTGCGCAGCCCTTTGTTTCGGTCTTTCCACAGCTCCCCAAGTTTTCACGGGATTGATGAAAAACGTAGCACATTGGCTACATTTAAAAGGAATAAGGATATCTCTGTATCTCGATGATTGGTTGACTTCGCTCGCAATCCAGGGATCAGTGTCTGGAGGACCTACGGTCGAACGTTGGACCTGACTCAGTCCCTGGGGACTGTTAGTGAACCTCGGGAAATCCCAGATGGATCCCCAGCAAAGCATTGTCTATCTGGGGATTCTGATGGATTCTCGGGGTTTTCAAGTGTTTCCGTCCATAGAAAGACAGGAACGGTGCATTCTAAAAGTGAAGACCTTCCTAGAGAAAGAACAATGTTCGCGAGGGAATGGATGAGTCTTCTGGGGACCCTCTCCTCGTTGGAACAGTTCGTTTCTCTAGGGAGGGGGCTTCACATAAGACCTCTTCAATTCTTCTTGAAGGAGAATTGGGACCAGAAGAATCAGGATCTGTGGGATCTTTTTCCTCTGTCCAGAGGTATAAAGGAAAGCCTCAGCTGGTGGTTAGAACCAGGCAGACTGAACGAGGGACTATCGCTGCAGTTACCGAACCCCTCCCTAGTGTTGTTTACAGACGCTTCGGAGACGGGATGGGGGGCGACGTTGGGCCCGAGAAGAAGTGTCAGGCACCTGGAGTGGGGAACAGGTCAGGTAATCCTGCCACATCAACGAGAAAGAGTTAGTGGCAGTGCATCTAGCTCTCAGACAGTAGGGAATCCCAAGTTCGCGAACTCAGTGTGCAGGTAAATTCAGACAACACGACAGCTAGCCTACATAAGAAAACAGGGGGGGACTCACTCCCTCTCACTGTACAAGAAGGCGAAAGAGCTTCTTCTATGGTCAAAGGAGCGGAACATCACACTCTTAACGAGGTTTATACAAGGCGAGAAAAAAGTCAGAGGCAGACTTCGTTGAGCAGGAGAGACCAAGTCATTTCCACGGAGTGGACTCTGCACTCAGAGGTCTGCAATCAGATTTGGAACCTATGGGGAAGGTCAAACATAGACCTGTTTGCAACTCATTGGAATGCCAGGCTGGAGAACTACTGCTCTCCGATTTCGGATCCAAGGGCAGTAGCAATTGACGGCCTCCTCCTAAATTGGGAAGGAATAGACGGCTACGCCTTTCCTCCTTTCAAGATCATAGGAAACGTCATAAGGAAGTTTGTTTTGACGAAAGGAGCGAAATTGACACTAATCGGCCCATTTTGGCCAGCTCAAGAGTGGTTCACAGAGGTACTGGAATGGATGATAGATTTTCCAAGGTACCTTCCTTTACGGAACGATCTTCTCAGACAGCCCCACTTCGACAGATACCACAAAAACCTCCCCGCTCGTCTGACTGCCTTCAGACTGTCGAAGGACTCAATCAAAGCGAAGGGGTTTTCACGCGCGGCTGCAAAGGCAATTGCAAGAGCCAGGAGACCGTCACTATACGCGTGTACCAGTCGAGTGGGAAGTGTTCCGAAGGTGGGCCAGGAATCAGAATGTATCCTCTTCCAGTACTCTGTGATGGAAATAGCAGATTTCCTGTTATATTTGAGACAAAAATGTAACTTGCAGTCTCAACTATAAAGGTTATAAAAGTATGCTTTTCATTGGTTGTGTTTAGACATACAGGACTAAACATCACGGATGACAAAGATTTACACGATTTGATTAAATCATTCGAGACTTCGAAGTCCAAGACAGCCAGACCACCCAGCTGGAACCTGGATGTGGTGCTAAAGTTTCTCGTGTCAGATAAATTTGAACCTCCCAATAACTCATCGTTTAGGGACTTGACTAGGAAATCTATTTTCCTCTTTGCATTAGCATCAGCTAAAAGGATAAGTGAACTCCAGGCTTTAGAAGGCACAGTGGGCTTCAGGAAGGATTCTGCAGTGTGTTCATTTAACCCCCTATTTTTAGCAAAAAATGAGAATCCTTCTAAGCCTTGGCCAAGGACGTTTGAAGTTAAAGGATTGACTTCCCTGGTAGGGAGAGAGATAGAGAGAACCTTGTGTCCGGTAAGGATCCTCAAGTTCTATCTAGAGAGGAAAAAGCAAATGGGAGGAAACTCAGAGAGCCTTTGGTGCTCGGTAAGAGATCCGAGAAGAACGATGTCAAAGAATGCACAGGCATTCTTTATCAGAGATATTATTACAGAAGCCCATATTCCTGTGAAGAGGAACATCTCGGGCAGTTGAGAGTTAAAGCACATGAGGTCAGAGCCGTAGCAACCTCATTAGCTTTCCACAAGAATATGTCGATAAAGGACTTAATTGGATCCACATATTGGGGATGCAATTCTGTGTTTGCGTCTAACTATTTGAGAGATGTACGTGTAACTTATGATAAGTGCTTCTCTCTCGGACCTTACGTGTCTGCGGATTCGGTGCTGGGACAGGGGGCTGAAACCAATCTAGCTTAGTTTAGATAGATTAGGAATTTTAATCTTGTGGTGTTGTTTTTTATGGTCGATTGAAAGTGGTCAGGGAAAAGTACCACTTTCAATTTGTAGTGTATAACAAAGTAGTGTGGTCAGGTGGTTGAGATTGGTTGTTTTCATGCTCCTTGTAATGGTTTGGACCTAGGCTCTGTCTTGTAAGAGGGTTAGTCCCCGTTGATACGACAAAGGTGAAGGCTCTACCATGTAAGTGGGATAGGCCCCATTGGTACGATCCGAAATAAGGCTCTGTCGAGTAAGCGGGCTAGCCCCCATTGACATGATCCAGAAGAGTTCTCAGTGACAGGTCTCATCCTCACTGGAATTCTTGAGGCAAGCAGACTCATAGACAGTACTCATGAAGTCTTCTGCCCAATAAGGTAGGAATCAAGGTATTTAAGTTTATTTATAGTACCTACAACAAAAGTTGTTTTCCCTGTTTTTTGAATTGCTATTCATATTGAGTAACTATCTCTTACCCTCCTCCAAGGGTGCCAATCAGCTAAGTATATATCTGCTGGGTAAGTTGCATGTGTAAAAATGAAATTGTTAAGATACAATAAAGTTTTACACATACTTACCTGGCAGATATATACGTTTAATGGCCCACCCATCCTCCCTCAGGAGATAGGGGAGGGGAAGAAAAAATTCTGTCAGAAAACGGGAATGATTCCTATTACCGCCACCCAGCGGCGGTAGGGGGTGATCACCTGACCTACCTGTAGCGTGTGCCGCGAGTTTTGAATTCTGTCGGACGTCAGAGACATAAGCTAAGTATATATCGCCAGGTAAGTATGTGTAAAACTTTATTGTATCTTAACAATTTCATATTAATACACACACACACACACACACACACATACACACACACATATATATATATATATATATATATATAATATATATATATATATATATATATATATATAATATATATATATATATATCTATATATCATATATATATCTATATATCTTATTATATATATATATATATATATTATATATATATATATATATATATATATCTATATCTATATATCATATATCTATATATATCTATATAGACTATCTATATATATATATCTATATATATATATATCTATATATATATATATATATATATATATATATATATATATATATATCTATATATATATCTAATATATATAATTATATATATATCTATATATATATATATATATTATATATATATATATACTATATATCTATATATCTATATATCTATGATATATATATATATATATATATTATATATATATATATCTATATATAATATATCTATATATATCTATATATATATATATATATATATATATATATATTATATATATATCTATATATATATTATATATATATATATCTATATATATACTACATATATATATATATATATACATATATATATATATATATACATATATACTATATATATATATATCTATATATATATATATATATATATATATATATATATATATATATATATATATATTATATATATATATATATATATATATATATATAGTCTTGAAAAATAGTGGGTTCGCTGATCTTGACATGATCCAAATTTTCAAAATATTTATATAATACCTTGCATATAAGGTAGAGATAATTTGTCTCATGGCTAAATTGTCAAAACTGTCATTAGTTATGTAGAAGAATGTAGAAAAAGAATAAAGTTATAATGTAAGTTCCTGTTTTCCAAAGTTTAATGCTAGTCTTTGTGCAGTGTAAGTTGATACAAGGAAAACTGCAAAAATTTCTTTAACATACACATTTATATATTAAATAATATTTATCAGGAAAGTTTTGAAGTAATGCATCGGGTTTTTTCAGACGAAAAGTTGCTCAGCTCCGTGAAGATTTAGAGGGCGAGTTGAGGGCACAGTTGAAACGGCAGGCTGCAGCACACAGTGATCATTTAGCTGATGTTTTGTCAGTACAAGAGAAAGAGTTAGAAACCAAGTAAGTTAGCATTGTATTTTTATCATCAGGTTTTACTTGTATACAGAGCATCAGTTAAATTTATGAGACTTACATTTTTTCATTTAATGTACATTATTGCAGTACAGTATTAGTGTTAAATTTGGCAATTGTAGTGTCATCTGTTATTGAATATAAATGTAATCTGTTGTTTTCAGATGGTTAAGTCTTTTGGATGACGAGGTTCATAGTGTCAAAACTAAGTACTTAACATCACTTTCAGAGGTTCAAGGACAGCTTGAAGGTCTCAAGGTATGTTACTCATAAGTTGGATTAAGTTCAGAAAATCTTCCTGGGGTCTAGAAGTGGTTTCCAGAAACTATATTTGTAGGAACTGTTTAAAAAGGAAGAGAGACAGATTGGATATTGTTTAAAATGGAAGAGAGAATGATTGGGCAGCATTCTTCTTCCCTCTCAAAATTCTGGTAGCTCACTTGTTTGAGTGAGGTAACAGTCTCAGGTCACTCTGCTCTTAGGATTGGGTTTGAGCTTAACAGATAGGCTGGTTATCATGAGGGTGTTGGAGTATTGTAATTTCGGTGTAAGGCCTATGATGGCTTTTAGAGAGAGGGTTCATCATTGCTTTAGTTGCAGCATGATATTAGGCATTGGGAAGTACTTTGTTGAAAAGTAAAATCTATGTCTTAGGGTGATCATTCCATTTTCCTTCAACTGTGAATGACCAGTGTTGATTTGAGGGTCTGGTAAATTGTTCAAGAGTTCTAATTAAGATCACTGGTGTTCCATGCTTACATTTAAAGAATAGGGACAAAGGTTGATGTTTTCAGGTACCCATGAAATTAATTCTTAGATGTTAGTTGTATTATGTTAATAAAAAAGCTTAGTTCCCTTGTGCTACAAACTGTCAGAGGTGCTAAAGGTAATTGGCAGTAAGCTTTTGCAATAGTTTTTTAAGCACATAGTACAGGTCATTCATCAGTTCTCATTTTTATTGTTTTTGTAAAAGAAAAATATTTTTCATAGAAAATGGGCAAGTTGCTGGACCTGGTATTATTAAAGAATGATCATACTAGGCAAAAACTATTGTTTCTAAGGGAGTACAGACCTTTGCTTTTTAAGTGGAGAATATATTTCACATGTAGAGCCGAACAGATGAGTGAATGTAGTTACAAGGATAGTCTCAAAGGTAATGGGAAAGTTACACTATAGTTTATTATGCCAATGTTTCATGACATACTCAAGGCTGAAATTATTCATAAACCATCTTGCCATAAATCACGTTGAAATGTCAATTTATTAATAGAAATTAGAGACACATAAAAGAAAGGGAAAATAAACCACACATAACTAAACTGTGGGAGTAATAAGACTAAGATTAAGAGTTTTTACAAGGAACCACCAAAAGAAAAAGAAAGAACACAAAGAAAAGAAAACGTGCGGTACCTTTTCCCATTTCTTTTACTTATATGTCTTGTAATTTTTGTAGGTTGATAATCATTATGTTAATGTGATACGTATTTTGTGAGGTAGTTTGTAAATAATTTCGGTCTTGAAAACACTATGATAGCAGCTGTTGTGAAATGTTGGTATAATAAACTACTGTGATGATGATGCCTATCCCTTCATTGCTAAGACTGTATCCTGAGTTGAAACACCCTATTTGGATTCAACGATAGTCATATGGTGGCACTGATGAAAGAGGTGGGGGAACCCCACATCCTACTCAAAGAAGCCTGTCCACTTTATCTTTTGACTGCTCCTTGTCAATATGATTAATTGTGCACTCAGGTTAAGGTACTAATGGTGTGAAAATGGCAAACTATCACAAACACATGACACAGTGTTCAGGAGACATTTTGACATGAAGCCTTATGTGTTCTTGTCTTCACCACTACAAGCCCCCAAATAATTTTAACTTCTTATATGCAGATATTATGATAAGTGTATGGTAAAAGCAATGACTAAGATTGACTGCCCAAAGTGGTGGAATAGGGTGCAGTGCTTGCTTTCATGATATGTAGTGCATTACATGGCATTTGCTTAAAAAATTGTATGCTTCCCACATTTACTTAGATTTTAAATAATATACATTTTCCAGGCACACTATTATCATAATACAAGAACACTATTATCATAATACAAGTACAGTATAAAAAATGCATGCACACCTATTTTGCATTTTTTTCCCATACATTTGTTTCCTGTTACAATGCACTGCTTTGAGGTCTTGGTAATTGTATTATTCTCTCTCTCTTTTTTTCTCCCTCCGTTTTGCTATATTGAACATAGTAGTAAATCGGCTAACTAATGCCTTGATATGCAGAGCCTCTAGCAGGATCATCCAACCTGCTCTTGATCTCTTGCATAGATTTACTGATCCCCAACTCCTCTTTCTTAATTCTGATCTAAGTAGTCTTGGTCCTCTCACTTCTAGGACCATGAGGTGGCTATGTACCAGTTTGTCTGACAGTCCTTGCAGGCTACAAGTAAAGAATGCCCTAGCCATATTTAATTTTAGTATTTACTGTATAGTATGTCTTTATTAAACTTATTTTTAGAAAAATTTATCGTGATCAGGAAACTGAGTTGGTCTTTCATATTGTAAAGTTGTTGGACTGGATTGACTCCAGTATGATAATTATTGTTCCTTTTCTTTCAGAATGCAATGACTGCACGTGCAGATGTAGACAAAGCAGCATATGCTGCAAGGGAGTTGTGGTTAGCTTGTGAATCTTTAAGAAGTGCACTCAGGTGAGGGTTTTAGCATTGAAGTGTTAACCTCTGCAGAGTAATATATCATCCATATGTTTTTACAGGGTTAAACCTGAAATTAGTTCTTTCCACCTCCATATGTCTGAGGCAGTTTTTACTTGAATTTCCATCTGGTGTAGGTTTACTTGCCCTTTCTTTGTTATTTCAGGGACCTCCTTCTAACCATCTGCAGCTTGTCCATTTCTGTCACATGCTCAAGTGATAATCTTCAAAGTTTTGGTCTATTTTCATGTTTCTGGACACTACATAACTTAGCAACGTTATCATGATATCTACTGAACTTCAGTAGTCCTTTAGCTTATCAGCAGCTTCAGTGGTTTGGCGTTCTGATGCATAAAAGTGTGATAATTAACAAGGACCCATAATATACGTAGCTTACCATTGAAGATGCAAGATACCCCACAGCTAACTGTAGTTTAATGTGCTTTGTACTCTAAAGTTTGAATTACATTTAACATTAAATTTAAGATATCTATTGGTAACATGCTTATCTAAAAAGGTAGCTTTGTAAAGACAACCATAAAAATTAATGTGTTAAGTGAAGAAGTCTGATTTTTTAGAGGGGTTACAGTATTATATTTCTGAAGCACTGTTCTGTACAATATAGAATTGATATTGAAACTGAATTTTACCAGAATTTTTAGGTATGGAAATGATTCAGTTTTGATATACTAGTGAGTTTGAGTAATTTGATGGTGAGAAAAATTTGGAATGATAGGGAGCAGTGAAAAGCTCATTTTGATATTTACTTGAACAATTTTTCTGCTTCCCAGTTGTAAATAACACTTATTTATTGCCAAGCATGTATTATCTGCATACATTGAAGAGAATTGAATATGTATATAGCAAATTTTGTGCAGTATGATGAGTAAAAGTGATAGTAAGTAATCTAACATTTGTGACTTGAATGTATTAAATAGTACACTTACTCTTATAAATGGAAGATGGTCTAGCCAAATTATATTTAGTAACAATAATATTTTTTCACAGGCTTGGTGCAGAGCAGGCTAAGTCTTGGGAAGAACAGCTGAAGCCCCTTAGTGACCATGTCAAAGCTATAAAAACTGCTGGAGGTAAGATATAGGTATATTACTGAATAAGAGATGAAACAAAATTTAAAAAGCGACAGATTAGAGTAAATAATATAACAATGTCAGTTACTAAGTAAGTAACAGACATTTGAGAAAAAATAAAGCAATAAAAAACATCATGAAAGTGTGTAGACCTGGACTTTGGACTAGATAGTCACATTTTTTGTAAATTTTTTTAAGAATAGGAAGAAGGACAATTAAGAAGTTCAGTGCTTATTAGTTAAGGGAGGCATGTAAGTATACACAAATGTAATCCTCCATTATAATGACTGCTGTCAATACTCAGAGACATAAATGAACAGGGATGCAGAAATAAGATTCATAGCAGGTAAAAAATGCAACAAGCAAGGCATTATGACTTATCCTAGGAAAGGTAGAGTTCTCTTAAAAATGGATAATTAATCTCTTATTAATTTTATAACTTGACAGCTTGACATGAAATAATGAAATCAAAAGCTTTATCTTAGAATTGTTGAATTACTTTGAGTTTTACCTTATTAGAAACTTTTCTACTTTCTAGGAAAGACATGGCAGGAAATTTTTTTTTTACAACACATTCTGTTTCTTGTTTGTAGGTGAAGCAAATCCTTACATTACTGCGGTCTTAAATGCGATTCCTGAAGAAGCTGTGGAACGAGGTGTATATACTGAAGAGGCAATAAAAGAAAGGTTTATAAAGGTTGAGCGAATTTGTAAAAGAGTTTCCATGGTTGGTGACAACGGAGGATCGTTGCTAAGGTTAGAATTGTCTTGAGGGTATGAACTGCAATTTTCTTGTTTTGCATATGTACAGTATATTGTCAACTGCTGTATGTGTATGGTTATTAATGGTGTTTGTTTTAAGTTTCTTATTTTGAATTTGTTAGCATGTGTTTTAATTGCTATTTTGTCTTTATTTGAAATTATACAAATTTTGATATCGCAGAAATAATTGACCAACTTTGAGAGCTTTTTGATAGCCTAGTCGCTGTTTTGTCCTCAAATGAGTTACCTTCCATGGTGTGTGCCAGCGCCCCATGGTGGCTATACTAATAACCAAGAAATATCGTTTAGCCTGGTCTTGTAGCCATGTATTATGCCATAATGATAAACACTATGACACTTGATAGAGTATAATGGACTTGAAGACAAGAAGGAGTTTTAGCTTGTCTTCAGCGAAGCTGTACCCAATTTCCAACATCAAGACTGCAGAATTGACTATTGATCGTACGCATCGGCCATCTTGTTTTACAATTGGGCCGGATAAAAGACCAAGAACCATTACCTCTCTCTAGTCAACGCAAACTAAGGTGTCTCCAGCCAGTTCTCTTCATGTGAGACTCTTTGATCTCCAATTTTTTTCTTCAGGAATCATGGAATCTCCAAAATTTCAAAGTAAAGTGCTTATTTTTAAGATTTAGTGAAAAATATTAAGGCTTAAAACTGTAGAACAAAGGTTTGTTTTGAATATAGAAACTGGCCTTTGTTGGCCGTCTATTGTTTGGAGAGCACATGGTCTGTGTAGTACACTATCTTTGCTACCCTTTTTATGAAAGTGAGAATTGTTAAAGAATTTGTCATTCCTTTTGGAAGTTTTGGCTAAAGAATTGGTCCACAATGTATTATTGATTTAGTTATACTTTTCAGATAATGGTGTCTACAATTTTATAGGCATTAGCCTACATGAACTATTACCCTAATTGGTTCATTGCAAATAATTTAAGACTATGTTGGTTATTGTTTGTAGCCTGTAACCTAAGATTATAAATCTTAAGGTGATTTAAATAACACTGATTAGGTAGTTACCTAATGTTTCAGTGATAAGTTCCTAGAAGTTGATAAACAGGCTACACTATTTTCTTTGTATATAACCTGCATATTCAAAATTACCTAAATTATTATTATTATAAAGGATTAGTTTATCCAGATCTCTGAGCCCAGGACTAGATAATACTTAATGTTAAGTGGTAAGCTTTACCTAAACACCCCATCAGACTAAATTGTTACTAGACCACATAAACTAAGACAATTCAAAAGTTGGCAACCAGTGCCAGAAGAGATAGTAGCCTAACCTTAAGGCTACATTTTAAGTATTTGTGTTTTAAATACCACATAACTTTGAGTGTTGAAGTTTCTAATTCTGATTAGATGTTATTCTAAATGAGGAGAATTGGCTGGAGAAATTGACTAGAGAGGTAGTGGTTCTTGGTCTTTTAACCACCCCAAATGTAAAACAAGATGGCCGATGTGCATGCGCAACAGTCACTTCTTCTGCAGTCTTGATGTGGGAAATTGGGTACAGCTTCGCTAAAGACAAACCAAAATGCCTTCTTGTCTTCAAGTCCATTATACTCTTGGATATTAGTATAGCCACCATGGGGCGCTGGCACTAACCATGAAAGGTAACTCCTTTGAGGACAAAACAGCTATCAACACCCGTGGGACAATCTGGACATGTACGCATTTCCTCCATTTTGCCTAATCCGTCAGGTTCTGAACAAGTTAATGCGGTCTCGGAACCTCAAGATGACTAGCAGCCCCATTGTGGCCGAAGGCAGAATGGTTTCCGGACCTGTTGGAACTCCTAATAGATGTGCCAACAGAGTTACCTCCATGGAACAACCTTCTATGTCAACCACACGTGGAGAGGTACCATCAGTCGGTGAAGTCCCTGTCACTTCTCGGGTGGAGACTGTCAAGTATCTCCTGTGAGCGAGAGGCTTTTCTCAGAAAGCAGCAGCACAGATGGCAGGAAATATCAGAAGGTCATCGGCAGCAGTCTACCAAGGAAAATGGTCCACGCACTGTGATTGGTGTCGTAGAGGGAACTTGTCTCCACTCAGAACCAGTATTCAACAGTTAGCAGTTTTTCTGATAGATCTCAGAACAGAAAGGCATATGTCTGTATCTGCCGTAAAGGGATACAGGTCTGCTCTAGCTTCGGTTCTGCGGATGGAAGGCGTACACATTTCTTCTTCATGAGAGATGGCTATGTTAATGAAGAGTTTTGAGCAGTCCTGTTCCCTGAAGGAACTAAAAGCCCCAGATTGGGATTTGACCATGGTACTGAGTAGTGTTACAAAACCCACATACGAGCCATTGAGACAGGCCACAGATATAAACTTGACAGTCTTCCTATTGGCTCTAGCCTCAACCAAAAGGGTGGGGGAGCTGCATGGTCTGTCATATGTGGTGAAGCATTTGAGAGGTTGGAAAAGTCTATGGTTTTCGAGTTTGTCCCAGAATTCGTTGCCAAAACTCAAAACCCATTAGTAGTGGATGGCAGATTGGACTCCTTATCCATACCTTCTCTGGCAGAATTTGTGGACAATGACCCTGAAGAAATGCTGCTATGCTCTGTCAGAGTACTAAGAGCGTACTTAAGAAGAACGCGGCATCTCAAGCCAGGATGCCGAAGGCTTTTCGTAAGTACAAGACGGAACAAGAAGGAAGTGTCCAGGAACACAATATCATTTTGGCAGAGAGAAATGATCAGGAATGCATACATGACAGGAGGCAGAGGGTCAATTAGCACAGAGAGAGCTAGAACTCATGACATCAGGGGCTTGAGCACTTCTTTGGCATTCAAGAAAAATATGTCTCTGGAGAGGATTTTGAAAGCTGGTATTTGGCGACGCCAAACAACTTTCACTTCCTTTTATTTAAAAGATGTTGCCCATAGATCCATGGACACATTTTCCTTGGGTCCAGTGGTATAGCTCATCCAGTACCCCTGGCAGGTCAGTTTGTGTCTAGTCTAAGCTTTAAGGATGAAACTGCCCGGTTTAGTCTGTCTCTAGGTTTCAGCAAGGGTAAGGAAGGGGAAGAGTTATATCTATGCGGCAGAACTCTGGCAACATATACTAAACCCTTTCTCTGAAGATCCATATTTAGACCAAAACCCAGGAACATCAGTCCCCACTACTCCCCAGGTTCATTCTGCGGAGGAGCCCAGCTCGACTGGTACCAGCTACAGTCTGTCATCAGCTATATATTGCCTCCAGAAGCTCAAGCTGCCAGCTCACCTGGCACCAGCTACAAGTCTGACCCCAGCTATAGACCTCACAGTGCCCAGAGTTTTGGCCTTCCCTGTTGCTCAACTTGCATGGCACCAGCTACAATCTGGTGCCAACTTTAGAGCTTACAGCATCCACAAACTCTTAGTAATTCGACGGGTGCCCAGTTCACCTGATGCCCAGCTTGCCTGGTGCTAGCTACAGTCAGGCACCAGTGTTATTTATACCAATCTACAAGCTTCTACAGCTCGCCTGGCGCCAGCTTAACCCTTAAACGCCGAAGCGGTATTTTAAAAATTGTCTCCCGTATGCCGGCGGCGTTCGCGAGTGAGCGCCGAAGCGGAAAAAAGGGTTTTTTCAAAAAATCACAGCTCGCTTAATTTTCAAGATTAAGAGTTCATTTTTGGTTCCTTGTTTTTTCATTGCCTGAAGTTTAGTATGCAACCATCAGAAATGAAAAAAATATCATTATCATATATAAATATGGGGATATATGACAGCGCAAAAAAATAATTTAATATATAATTGTATACAAATCGCTCTGTGAGCAAAATGAATAAAGCTAACGAGTCAATTTTTTTCGTTGTATTTACAGTAAATTGCAATCATTTTGGTATATAACACATTGTAAAACGATCAAGGCAACACAGAAAATATTATCACAAAATGATGCATGAATTCGTAACCCGGTGACGTAAAAAAAGCTGTTTTCAAAAATTCACCATAAATCGAAATATTGTGCTAGAGACTGCCTGTTTGTTGCAAAATGAAGGTAGTAAGTGATTGAATATGACTAGACTGTAAATGTTGTAGCTTACATTGCAGTTTTCGACCATTTCGGTCAAGTTAAAGTTGACCGAAGGATGAATTTTTTCTATTTATCGTTATTTATATGAAAATATTTCAAAAATGATAAAAGCTACAACCATGGGTTGTTTTTAGTTGTATTCTACATGAAATTGCGCACATTTTAATATATAAAACTTTATGTAATAGCTAATTTAAAATGGTGCAAACATTACGACAATCGGACAAAAAAATTATGATTTTTTCGGAAGTTACCACGTGGATATAAGGAAAAAGTTTATTTCATAAATTCACCATAAACCGAAATATTGTGCTAGAGACTTCCAATTTGTTGCAAAATAAAGGTAAATGATTGAATTTTACTAGAATGTAATAGTTTTAGCTTACAATTGCGTTTTTTTTACATTTTGGTCGAGTTAAAGTTGACCGAAGGTTGAAATTTTGGCACATCGTTATTTATATGAAAATATTTCAAAACTGATAAAAGCTACAACCATGGGTTGTTTATTGTTGTATTCTAAATAAAATTGCACACATTTTCATATATAAACCTTTGTAACGACTAATAAACATTAAGACAATCTTATGAAAAAATTTATGATTTTTTCGGAAGAGTTACCGCACGGACGTAAGGAAAAAGTTTTTTTTCATAAATTCACCATAAATCAAAATATTGTGCTAGAGACTTCCAATTTGTTGCAAAATGAAGGTAAATGATTAAATATTACTAGAATATAAGAGTTTTAGCTTACAATTGTGTTTTTCGACCATTTTGGTAGAGTCAAAGTTGACCAAAGGTTGAAATTTTGGCACTTATCGTTATTTATATGAAAATATTTCAAAACTGATAAAAGCTACAACCATGAGTTGTTTTTGTTGTATTCTACATGAAATTGCACACATTTTCATATATAATATTCCATGTAACGGCTAATATAAAATGGTGCAAAAATTATGTCAAAGTGACGAAATAATTTCTGAGATGCGTCGCTGATGCTTTTTAGTGCGAGAAGAAAAAATTCGCGCTTGCGCGCCTGGATAAGGATTGTAAAGAAAACAATGCCTTGATCCGTGAGCTCCCAGCATCCCCCAAGGTGCGTGATTCAAAAGTTTTTGCTTAGTAGGCCTATAACTATTTTTCTGCAAATTTTAAAAAAAACTTTTTTTCGTCGATGTACCATACGTCAGTTCGGCACCCGACAGACAATTTTCGTCAACGTTTAATACGTCCAATCGGCGTTAAAGGGTTAATAGCTTTTAAATTCTGCAGTACCACAGGATACAGATTAAGCATGGTATGGCAGGAAGAAGCATAGGATGTTCACCTATCTCTTTACCTTCTAATGAGGTATAGAGTTTTTAGGAGCCAGAAGGTACAAAGTACCTGGAGCACCCACCACTCTCAGAGAGGTTGTGATGTTTTTTCATTGTAAGTGACAGTGTTTCTGGTTGTTTTTCTATGTTGGTACTGCACCCAGGGCAAGGGCACCTTTTAAAGTTTTGCTAGCTATCGGATAACACCTTAGCTGCATAACTTCCACCGCTACTTTGGTAGCTATCGGAGTACGTACTCCATCACTACAAAGCTCCCCTACTTATGTAGCTTTACCACCGTGCCACTACAGGTTGAGCGGCAACCCATTGCAGTTTTATACTGCAGGCTCTCTTAACTGATAAGGAACGACAAGCCTTGTAATTAGTGCTTGCAACTTGTTCTATTTCAAGTTCATTACATGACAATGTTTTAGAGTAGAATACTATATCCATGTATCCCACCTCCTATCAATGTGGGATTCAGCTATGTAATTACGTACTTGGTAAGTTACTTATATATAAAAATGTCATTTTTATATACAAAATAAATTTTTTATATTTACCAAGTAATTACAGAATGGAGCCCACCCTCCTCCCCTGTGATGGACATAAGGCATAAAATGAATGAGGATTGTCTGCTAGGTCGTTCCAATATTCTGTTAGTGGGACAGGCTGTTACTTACATAAACTAGTATATTGAAGCACTACTAGTGAAATTTTGAATTTAAGCTGCTGTACAAGTGGAAATTATAGCTATGTAACCACCTACTGGGTAATTCTATATAAAATTTTATTTTATTATAAAAATGTCATTTTGTATCTTGTTTTTCTACTTTACATTCCTCTATCTTTTATTGTTTCCTATGTAATTATATTTACTAAATGTTTTACTTTATTTTTCACTTATGTATTAGTTTACACTGTACTTCTATGTTGTTTCAATTCACAGTTCTAATATTTAGGGTATTCTGTTCTTTCATTCGTTGTTGCTTTCTTCATGTCATGCTTTTGCTCTATCAAATATTGTGTCAGTTTTGAAATTATAGCACCACCTTTTATTTTCACACATTTCCTCATTTAAATGTTGATGTCTGTAGTAGAAGGTAGAACAATAAACACAAAAGCCAAGCATGAAAAGTATTATCGTAAAGTAAGCAACGAACATATGAGAGGGAATAAACTCAAGAAATTTCATGAATGCATGTAGACCTGAATTAAGATCAAATGACATGGTATCTTTTTAATGTAAATTATTTTTATTCAATATTAAGGTTGTTAGAGTGATTCCATATATATTTCATTATAGCTTTCAATGTTTGTAATGAGTGGTAAGTGAAGAAGATACATTGAAAATTGGCAAAAGTAAAGCTGTTGCAGTGGAAGTATGGATGTCACTTTAAATACTCCAAAGGATTCTAATTGAAATTTTTATTGAGCAGTGATTGTTAATGATATAAAGGGGTTGTAATGGAAATTCCTGGATCTTGTTAGGTTTAGATAGATATTCTATTACTATTGGAATAACAGAGTTACAGTTATCTTTTAACCAGTTATCATCTCTTTCAGGTATTTGCTTTCTTATATGCAGAGCTTTTTGATCCTAAATGCATTTGAATACTTACCTGGTGCTGAAGTGAGAGATGAGGAAATTGCAGTAGACTCCCTTTCTACGTACGAGATTCTTGCAAGGGCAAGGTAATGCCTGTGGTATTTTGGTATTTTTTGCTTCTGATGAGTAATGTTTATTAATGTAATATTAAAGGTTATGCATTTTTGTGTGAAATTTATCAATCTACTGGTAAAAATTCTTGAAAAATTATAAGAATATGGGCACAGTGACCATCAAAAGAACTACTATGAAACAGTGTAAAATAAGGGTGAAATGTGTATTAATATGGCACACAAGACAAGAGCCACATACTTAATCAGTTTTCTGGTATTCCGTTTCTGTCTTGAAATTGTATTACACTTATGACTACTCTATATAATGAAAAGCACAAGTTACTAGTACAAACACTGAAGATTTTAAGATTACACAACTTGAAAATAAACTTCTATTTCCTGAATGAACTTAAATAGTATCTACCCACAGATCATTCAAACCATGTACCTAAGTTTTATTAATTTTCTTGTCACCCTTTAGATACTGCTTGGATAAGGATGATCTTCCAATGAGCATTCGTTACATGAACCTCCTCCGTGGTGAACCACGTAATGTTGCAGCAGGTTGGTTGAAAGAGGCCAGGTTGACTTTAGAGGCTCGTCAAGCAGCTGATGCTTTGCTGGCACATGCTGCAGCCACTGCTGTGAAGGCCCGATAGAACAGGTAGAGCAAGTAATGTTTTTCGAAGTATATCTTGATTTGGTATTGTATTTTGTCTACAGTACAGCTGCTATTGTAACATCTGAACCTTGTCTTCACATCTGCCTTTACTGTTGGACTAAAAAGTTATTTTTCAGTTGAAAAAGCCCCAGAAGGGTTCAGGAAAAGATTCTTTGTTTTATTTAGTAAGAATATACTGTATAGGTGCCTTTTGTATTAAGAACTATATGTAAAGTTTTTAAGTCATCAAGTCAATTTTTGGCAGGTTTTTCATGTGGCAAGCAAGGAAACTTTTCACATATAGAAAGGAACAGGTTTAATACTTAATATTTTTAGTATTGTGGGAGAATCACTTTATTTATCTTGTGATGTGGCGGTTTAATTATCCCGAACTTGTTCAGTAGGGTAAGTTGATGGCTTGAGACATAATCACGAATAAAGTTATGCTATACTGTTCTGTACTTATATGCAAGTACTTTACTGAAATGTCCAGTTTTGTATGAGTGATTGTCATAATTGTTTTAATAGTGTAGAAACAAAAGTTTTAGAGGAAATTTTTCTCCTAGAATACAATATGCAATTTTTATAGGAAAGACTAATGTATTTTTGATTCTCATGATTGTAATTTATGATTGGGTCAGCATTCCACAAGGACTATAATTTATAGTATTGATAATCTATTGTTACTCTATACTATGATTAATAAGTGAATATCATTATCTCTCATAGGATGGATAGGTAAATCGTCACTTGGTGATGTGGTGATACAACACTTGAGTGTGAGACTACATCTGAGCCTTTTGACTTTTTTGATAAATTATTGAAGATAAAGAGATTGTCTTTGTATGCCAGTCATATAATTACTGTCAGGTTATTGTTGTATTAGGGAGTAATTTAAGGAGACCAAGATAATAATGGAATAACTGAAAATACAACTTTCTAAGGTTTTTCAAATGGTAACTTTTCAGTTTTCCAAAAAATATTTATAATTTTTGAGTCTCATTTTTTATGTATTTCTATTGGCTTAAGTGATACTAAGCCCATATTCTTAATTAGAGTGTGATGAGTAGGATTCAGAAAAGAGATTCATACTCTGGTTTTAATTTGGCATTCATTTAATTAAAGGCATACTGTCTTTTTTTATTTTAGGGTAATTGTAAAATATTTTCGCTCTACACTGGCTCTGGGGAATGTTGTTCAGTCTTCTTGAGCTATGTTGTTATATCACACTGTGAGAAATATCCGACTGAATTTTTCTTGCATTGCCTTGCATTTATACATGACTGGTGTTCTTTTTATTGCACATGTAAATGAATATAATTAGAAAAAATATAAAGTTTACCCTACTAATTTTCATTCTGCTTTTGTTACTGTCAAAGCATTATTATGTAGAATGATGCTAGGAAGTTGAGAAATTTACACAAGTCTTTTAGGTTAGTTAGTGAAGCATTTTCTTTGTTAGAAAAGCATCACAGATTTGCTGAAATCTTGAATTTGAGGTTTTGCTCCTGTTTTGTTTTATCATCCCAAAGTAGCTTAATGAGATCTCTGAGTTAGGTTTCTAGACTCACACAAGGCTCACTTTTACGCCAGCCCATAATGCTCCAGTGCATAATATCTGCAGGTGGTGTGTTCATCCAAAAACAAAATGGAAATGTTGTGGAGGTGGCATTTTATATGGAAACCTTGTTTTTCCATTGATCTTTTACTCAATTATAATTAAACATGGTCAAGCTTCCATCTGTAATAAGTATATTTTAATTGAAATGAATGGAAAGACAAATTTGTGAGAGGTAACTGAATTAAGAGTACTGGTAATGTGAGGTATTTCTTTTTTCAGAGAGCAAAACTATACTAGTATTTGGGTATGTTAGTATCCAGAGTAATATTAGTGTAATCGAAATGGGATAAATTTTTAATAATACTATAACCTGCTTTATACAGAATTTCTTTGGTTTGTATTTTGTAGTATGTGTGGTTCTAGTTCACAGCTAACCAGTAAATGTCCTCCCAGTACCTAGCACATATGCTGACATTTTAGCTATGAGAGAACATCTAGCATTATTAATTCTCAAATTAATTAACAAGCCCATGCCATTAGCAATTTAACAGATGGTGTAACATGGAATGCCATTTTCATTTTTAATTTGTTAAGTTCTACGTCTTTACAGATAAAATGAGATATAAATATAGTACAATGTTCTCTTGACATTTTTATATGATCAAAGGCTGCAAAAGTTATACTGTACTTCAAGTTTACCATTTTTTTTTTATGCAGTTTGGATGATAAGTTATCTTAAGTTAAAGAAGAATAGCAGTAGATAAGGCAGTAGCAGGACGATGATGAGGGAGAAGGCCCAGAAAATCATGGAGAAGAACGTGTAACTTGGTCATTGGAAAACCTACTTATAGCATTAAAAATGATGGTGATGACTATGATGATGACATCAAAAAATGAAATTTAGGAATAAAAACTTGTAATAAAAGAAACACTTTCAGCATATGCACATGAAAGCTGATTTACTTTTTAATACTGGGAAAATCTTATGTAATGAAATATGAATTTAATTTCTAAGGGCTGTGGGTTTTTTTTATATACTATGGAGATTATAATTTCAGATTAACACATTTTTCTTTTTGTTAAAGAAATAAAAATTTTTAGCCTGTAAATTGTTATAAAATTGCATGTTCCAAGTACAAAAATTACGGAAAGAATTTTAAATATATATTATATAATGAAATACTGCATTTTGAATCATAGATATTGGATGCTGGTTGAAGATTTTGGGTGAGAAAGGAGAGAGAGCCAAGTGAACCTGTATCAGATTGTGAAAATCTTTAATTGTTACAAGTTTGAGATGAATGGATTATAAACAGGATTGGTAGTCCAACAGTGTGGGTTTACTTCTTCTCTTTTATTTACAATGCAACTAACTTTCTCTGGGATATAAGGGACATTTCTTTTATATACAGCTTGTTAAGAACATGTGAAATATGTACATATTGTTCATATTCTGTAAAAGATTAAAGTGCAAAACGTTGATGAAGTTTTATTGTTCCTTAGTTGCTTAAAGACTTGTTTCCAGGATATAGCAGGTGTCTACTTGGTAACAAGCCATTTGTTTATTTTCTTTTGCTGGTCCACTATATTGTAGTAGAGTGTCTTGTTTATTTTTATTATAAGGCTCTTGCCCTCATAATTTGTTTATTACTTGAGAAGTCTTGGTTTTCATGCCCAAAGTTTGCCTGTTACCATTCTACCCTTTTTCCCAGTTTTTGTGACTCCTAAACCTAGTCAGATTTTTCTACAAAGCAGAATAGAAGTAAAAATTACCTAATACTCACTGATTAAATTAGATACTCCGTTGTTCAGAAAATTCTATCCTATAAGCTTATCTTAAATTAAATTAATAAATAAAAATCTATATGACTACTGGGCATTTAATTTATAACCATGGTCATGATGAAATGCAATTACGTACATAGATATTTTAAGAATGGCTACACTCTTAGTAGTACTCTTATTCTCCTTATGCTCTCAGTAAATGACTATGCGAAGAAGGGATATCGTTAAGGACTGTAGCCAAAATTGTAGCTACAGACTACTCAGCTTGGGCATTTACTGGTACTCTCCTGTAGCATAACTTGTGACCTGTGTTGCCCTTTATTCTTCTGTTTATTGATACTTGGATATTTTTCTTTAACATGAAGTTTTTATTTTTATGGTCAGGGTGTTTCTTACTACATATTGGGCTACTGCATGATGTGTGCTGTATGTGACACACTAGAAAGTACTAAGAGTCCCTTTTAGTATTCCTCTAGTCCCAGCCACATTAGTTTTTGCCTTGTACTTTTTATCAGTTCCTTTTGATCCGTCCTGTATTAACTGTTCACCATTATCTTTCTTGTTCCAATTTTTACCTGTGCTTGAAGAACAAATCCTTTTTGTTATGTGATGGAAAAAATGTATGTTTATGTAACTGTAATATGTAATTTTCTTAAATGACTTGCCACTTTGATGAAAATTATCTTTTGGTAACTACCACAAGTTTTCATTGTCAAGAAAATTACTCTACAGTGTAACTACTATCTTACAACCCACTAGGTAAAACAAATCTGACCTCAATGAAGAAGTTGCCAGTCACAGTAACTATAGAACAATCATGCATGTTGAAGTTATGGCTTACCTATCCAGTGCATCATTTCATTTGTAGTCCTTTCACAAAGCAGTACACACTATATATTGCCTTACACTATGAGTGACCTTTTGATCATGAAGGTTGAAGATTATACAAAACTATCTTTTTGTTGGTTCCATATGATTATTTAATCACACAAGTCAAACAGTTATTATTTGGGTAGATTTTGTCTCATAATTAACACTGATTGTAGAGGAAATATTGAGGATGCAGTGTCATTTGAGACAAGTTTAGACGATGAATCGTGAGGCTGATCTTGGACTTGAACCTTCTGGAATGTGGTTCAAACTTCTCTTTGAATTATATACTGTGTTTTGCATAAAAATATAGCAGCCCCTTACCACCTACATTTTCACCATGAGGAGATTTTGTATGACTACCTTTTCAAAGTCAATGTGCCCTGTAGATAAAATTTGTCTGTAAGGTGATAAGTGCAAATGACATCTTGGCTTGGTCTGGAAATGACAAAGAAATGCTTTAACTTTGCGATATATCTTCAATGTTCAACCGTATGAAATATTGTAGGGTTGTTTTATGACTTATTAGATTCTAACAATCAGCAGGAGGTCAGAATCCCAAAGCGTTTGATGTCATATGGTTGCCAACGCACAGCTGATTTATGATTTGTTGTAAAGATATTAAATTAACTGAGGGCTATATCCCCGTAGGAGGTTATTGCTGTCAGTACACCTCATCCGGTATGCTGTAGGCATTACTTAAGGTTCTTTACAGCGTCCCTTCAGCCCAAAGCTGCAACCCCTTTCATTCCTTTTACTGTACCTCTGTTCATATTCTCTTCCTTCCTTCTTACTTTCCACCCTCACCTAACAACTGATTCATAGTGCAACTGCGAGGTTTTCCTCCTGTTACACCTTTCACTTTTTTACTATTAATTTCCTTTTCAGTACTGAATGACCTCATAGGTCCCAGCGCTTGGCCTTAGGCCTAATTTCTATATTTTATTCTATATGCTATACAACATCCAGAATTAAAAAGTCGGTAGAAAGTACTGTCCACTTGTTTTAAGCCTTAAAAGATCATTCAACACCCATGAGTGGTAGATGCTATGGAAGGTCACTGCACACAGGTGTCTTGGAAGAGCAAGGCAAATGCCTACTGATGAACTGATGATTTGGTAAATAGACCTGTAGTGGGTAGCATAGAGCCATCAGTGGATCTCATGCAGTGCACTGTAGGCACCACTAAGGTTCTTTGCAGCATCCTTTCGGCCCCTAGCTGCATCGTCTGTCATTCCTTTTACTGTACTTAAGGTGACCAGATTTCCGAGAGAAAATCCGGGGACATTTTCGGTATAGTTCAGAGGCGCAAAAACCTCCAAAACATGACGTGGTTTTGTATTGGAAAAACTAAAACCGGGACAGTCCCCTCAACATACATAAAGCAGCATTCAAAAGTTTCTCTTCTTATTTATTCTAAATTGCAAAGGAATTGAATAAGATTAAAACTAATTAAAAATTAGTTTTTTTCTCTGATCAAAGTAGCTGAGATCAAGAACACCCAATAAATCAACTGCAAAATTTAGGTATCAGCCAGACACTTCACCCAAACTAAGGCCTTATTCCTGGCATTCTAAACTAGTGAAAATAAGAGTTCATGCTGATCATAATCAAAAGGGACAGTGTTTTGATTTGAATATTGAAAGTATTCTGATTTCTGACTAGTACACTTGTAAGGACGACATTCGGGCCGAATGTTCGCCCTACTTTTGTAAATATCTTTTTTCCCCGTATGTGTGTTCCTTCTCTTCCAGATACTAAATTGTAGAGCGATTCACGCCCTTTTCATCAATGTATATATCGCGTAAATCCGTTTCCTCTATGTCAAACTATAGGTGTATTTTCGGCTCTGAAGAAACACATTCTCAGTAGGGCTCTGCCCTGTAGTTTGTTTGTTCGTTCGTGCGTGACGGACACTACGTTTCCGTCCGCATGCCGCCTTATGTACAGCATCTCTGCGGAATAAAAGAACTACGGGCTGCTCTGTGAGCAAGAGCTCGTGCTGGCATAAAGCCAGCTTAATCTTAAACAACAACAAGAATAAAAGAATACGGGCTGCTCTACGAGCGAGAGCCCGTGCTGGCACAAGGCCAGCTTAATCTTAAACAACAACAACGGAATAAAAGACTACGGGCTGCTCTACAAGTAAGAGCCCATGCTGGCACAAGGCCAGCTTAATCTCAAACAACAACGGAATGAAAGTTACTGGCTGCTCTGTGAGCAAGACCCCGTGCTGGCATAAGGTCAGCTTAATCTTCAACAACAACGGAATAAAACTAGGAGCAAGAGCCCGTGCTGGCACAAGGCTAGCTTAATCTCTACCAATAATGGAATAAAGTCCTACGGGCTGCTCTAGGAGCAAGAGCCCGTGCTGGCATAAGGCCAGCTTAAGCTCAAACAATGGATTTTCTCAGTTTGGTCAACATTTTCGATTTTTTCCTCTATTTTCCAATATCAAATCTTTTAGTCACAGTAAAAACCGGGGACAGGTAACTGAAAACGGGGACTGTTGGGGACGTCTGGTCACCCTACTTTTACTGTACCTGCATTCATATTCTCATTCATCCACCTTTCCACCCTCCTAGCAAGATGCTCCCAAGAAAAGAAAGGACAGTATCAGAACATTTTGCATATGACAAGTGTCTTTAATACCTGAAAAATATTTGATGAATGAGGTGGTATTCCGCGATTAAATCCACCATAGACGTTGCAGTACTATCTACTGTTATCTTCTCCCAGCTCTTTTCAGTAGCAATTCATTACTTAAAATTTTTGCCAAGTTGGTAGTATTACGGCTAAGTAATATGTAGGTATCTATAGATACATGGAATTATAATAACAACAAATTCTTGGGCTAAATTACAGGTGTGACACCTTTAAAGCTAATTTTGTTATAAAAAGAAGAAAAAACTATGAAAATGTGATGCGCCCTTTAAGGCCCCCATACCATAGATATATCTGTGCCCCATACACTGAACGATTGACTGACTTGTCTGGATGCAAAAGTGGGCGGAGCTTTGTGTCTAAACGATCTCAGCGGGAATCTGTCACGGTTGCTGGCTTGCGACTTAAGTTGTCATACACAGATCGTTCAATGTATGGGTTTGCCTACCGATTTAATGCTATCGCGCGCATCTCTTCTAGAGATAATGACATGTCTTCTCGAGACAAAATCTTTGTTCAGACTGAAATCGGTGCGGAGATCGTTCATACTGTATGAATAGTGTGTGAGGGTCGATAACGACAATCGTTCAATGTATGGGTGCCTTTAGGCTTGGTGGATCTGAAAGCACAGCTTGCGAAACGAATAGATAAGGTTGTATAGGATTACAGTTGGGGACTGTATCCAAGGTACAACGTTACTTACATCTCTGTTTTCTTATCTAGTTTGCCCATTTAGGGCAATAAGCTTCAAGTTTTCTCCTTTCGTGTTCCTTTCAGTATGTTTTTCTGTTATTTTGTTGGGTTTTTATTCATTCTCGCATTTGGTATATAGCTAACGATCGTATTTTAAGGGTGAGAATGTCCTTTGAAAAAAATTGTCAATAGATAACTTTTGGAAATACGTTTTAGTTTCACGGGTGAATAGGAAAAGTTTAATAGGATTTAAATCGACGAGGGAATGGTTTGCTGTTGCGTAATTGGAGTTTCGTAATTTTCACAGTATATGAAAGAGGCCTACTCGAGAGTGGGTGTGCCGTTGTATAACATGCGCAGAGATTTAGCCGGGAATACAAAGCTCCCACCGTTCCACGGGCCACGGTTTGTAGTCCGTAGGACTTATGACTTTGTTTGTAGTTCGTCGAAGTAATCTTTTGATTTTTTAAAATTTGTTGTTGGAGAACCGAACCGAGGTCTAGTAAATACTTGAATAGTTGGCATTAATTAGCAGAGCTTCAATTGTAACTCTCTGCTTTTGCTGCAATAATTTTCCAAGGTGAGTTATTATATGTACACTAGCCTACTTGTAGTACAAGCCAAACCTAGGCAACATGGCGACCAAAATTACAACATGATAGTAGGTAAATCCTTTTAAGAGGGAGGGTGGTATAATGAGTGGTTAAAGATAGCGGTATTTCTATATAAGCATTCCGCATCGTTCGTCCCTGCGAATACGAAAACCACCAGGAATTGGGGCGTCAAATGTATTTCGCCGCGTTTAGTACGAGGCCCTGAGGGTTAATTACAGTCTTCCGAATAGCCTAAATATTACTTAAAATTCTTGTTCAGGAGGTAAAACTGCATAGTAAAACCGCAACTGCCACAGTCTAGGCCGCCGAGGAATACCTAGTAGTAGTAATAGGGTAAACAACCGCAGTCAATCCATCGTCATCGCGTGGCTCGGCCTTATTCACTCGATATTTAGTTATTGATGAAACAAGAATACAATTACATCTTTAAGCATACCATTCAAAAGATTGAAGTTTCGTTAACATAATGTGATATATGAAAGTGCCATACAAACTAAAATAAGCACTCCACAAACACAGTTTCGGGCAGCACGCGAGTAGGTGTTTTATGAGGTGCAAAGCTTTATTCCCTTAATTGTTTACTGTACTCATTATTTAGTTTAACCTTAAACTTTGTTTACTTTCTAAATATTTTAATTTCATTCCTATTAGCCTATTTCCCTTTTTTTTTGCAACCAAATTACCCTGAAAATTACAGGTATTTCTAAAGTAGATATACAATTTTTCTAACCTTGTCGTACATCTGGCTGCCGAAAACCATCATGGAGCAGATGACTGATTACTGGATTATAAAAAAAAATTTTTTTGCTTGCACTTTTCATTAATTTAAGTCTATATTAGTATTTTGATTTTTTTAGTAACTGTATACCAGAAATAAAGGTATTTCTACAGAAGCAATCCGCGGTGGCTTAGACTATGGCAATTGACTGATTCCTATGTTATTTGAGTTACTGTACAAGAGTTTAAAAGTAATATCCATTCGGGGGGCTGGCTGTAACTAAGCAGTAATTGACCTTTGAAAGTTACATAATAGCCGCACCAAACTCAAAGGTATATTAAAGTTTTAGTTCCAACCAAACGAACAAAATATTCCTTACAACCCTTGTAAAGCAACTAAAATAACATAGAAAAGGTCAATTGCCATAGTCTAAGTCACCGAAGAACGTCCTATAGGAAGGTACCAAGTATTCGTTACGGTGAAGGCAATGTAAACACAGCTGCCATGTTTAAATCCCCCAACCACCACGGAGCCATATGTTCACTAAGGGGGGGGGGTAACGCACAGAGGGTGGGCGGGTAAGGTGGAAGGTACGAGTTGTCTTAGCAGCACCCCACTGAATAGTAACATACCTTGACGCAACTTTCGGCGAAAGCCTAACACTCACTTTCCTAAAACATAATAATTAAGAATAATGTTTGGACCTTACCTTAAAGGGGTGGAGGTACACAGCAGCAGCTGCTTTTAAGAATGCGTGGAGGCGGGTCTTGGGTTCCTCAAAATGCAGCTTGAAATAAGCAACAGCCAAGCACCCGACGAAGTTATACATTCTCCTCCCGTATCTTGGAGTCGACTGAATGGGGCAAAAGACCTGCTTTCTCAGGAGGCCATGGTCCTGGCAAAAACCGATTAGTCGATCATAATTACCTGAGTAAAAGGCAGAAAAATAAAAATTTGTAACTCATGTAACAATTGTTACATGAAGTTGGCAAAGAGTCCTGGTGAGGGGCTGGGGCGAGCGTGAAGTAGATGCAGCAGTGGATGTCATGGCGGCAGATTCAACAGTGTTGGAGTTCTACAGTTAGGAGGTGGCAGGAGGCCAGACCGTAGAAAACAGGGTAGGAGAGGTGGGGTGAGTAGTAAAAATGCTTTGATGCTATTGGTTGAGGCAGGGTGGGGCTGAGGTAAATGAACAAGCAATTAACAAGATAAGTTGGCAATGTTAAGGGTAATAAAAGTAAAACAAATGGGGGGTGGGGGTAGTTAAGGAACTTAAATGAAATGTGGGATGGGTTCAAAATATGAAATAATACAAATAAACATATATAACGGGCCCAGGGGGGGGTGGATTTTAAGTCTGGGTGGTAAATGTGTATAGGGCCTATAGTTGTTTTAATAAATACAAAAGACCAATTAAACATAGGTTAGCATATAGCTAACAAAACTAATTAAACTTGTAGGGATGTTGCCTGACCAGGGGTGGGGTTGGGCCTGCGGTAACCCCCCTTACCCCCTTAAAGAACCAAACCAACCTAACATAACCTAACCTAGGCAGGGGATGTAACCTTACCTAGTAGGGAACTTAACCTAGTAGGCAATGTTGCCTGACCAGGGGGAATTTGCCCCCGTACCCCCCCTTAAAGGCCTAACCTAACCTAGTAAGGAATGTAACCTGACCTAACCTAGTAGGGAATATTGCCTGACCAGGGGGCTTCACCCCCGTACCCCCCCTTAAAGGCAGGCCTAACCTAACTAGTAGGGAACATTGCCTGACCAGGGGGGCTTCGCCCCCACCCCCGTACCCCCCTTAAAGGCCTAAAGGAAACTAACTAGTAAGGAACGTAAAACCTAACCTAACCTAGTAGGGAAATACTAGGACCTAACCTAACCAAGTAAGGAATGTAACCCTAACCAAACCTAACCTAACTAACCTAGTAGGGAATATTCCTGACCAGGGGGCTTTTGCCCCCCCGTTACCCCCCCTTAAAGGCCTAACTAACCTAGTAAGGAATGTAACCTAAAGGAACCAACCTAACCTAACCTAACCTAGTAGGGAATATTGCCTGACCAGGGGGCTTCGCCCCCCGTACCGCCTTAAAGGAGGCCTAACCTAACCTAGTAAGGAATGTAACCTAACCAACCAACCTAACCTAACCTACCTAGAACAATGCCTGACAAGCCCCCCCCGTACCCCCCTTAAAGGCCTAACCTAACCTAGTAAGGAACGTAACCTAACCTAACCTAGTAGGGAAATACTAGGCCTAACGTAACCTAGTAAGGAATGTAACCTAACCAACCTAACCTAACCTAACCTAGTAGGGAATATTGCCTGACCAGGGGGGCTTCGGCCCCCCCGTACCCCCCCTTAAAGGCCTATAACCTAACCTAGTAAGGAATGTAACCTAACCAACCTAACCTAACCAACCTATAACCTAGTAGGGAATATTGCCTGACCAGGGGGCTTCGCCCCCCGTACCCCCCCTTAAAGGCCTAACCTAACCTAGTAAGGAACGTAACCTAACCTAACCTAGTAGGGAAATACTAGGCCAATAAATAACCTAGTAAGGAATGTACCTAACCAACCTCAAACTAACCTAGTAGGGAACATTGCCTGACCATGGGGGCTTCGCCCCCCCATACCCCCCCACCCCCCCTTAAAGGCCTAACCTAACCTAGTAAGGAACGCAACCTAACCTAACCTAGTAGGGAATATTGCCTGACCAGGGGGGCTTCGACCCCCCCGTACCCCCCCTTAAAGGCCTAAACCTAACCTAGTAAGGAATGTAACCTAACCAACCTAAACCTAACCTAACCTAGTAGGGAATATTGCCTGACCATGGGGGCTTCGCCCCCCGTACCCCCCCTTAAAGGCCTAACCTAACCTAGTAAGGAATGTAACCTAACCAAACCTAACCTAGTAGGTAACCAAGTAGGGAATGTAACCTAACCAACCCCCGCCCCCCCCCCCCCCCCCGCCCCCCCCCCCCCCCCCCCCCCCCCCCCCACCCCGCCCCCCGGTATCCACCCTTGAAGAACTAACCCCCACCTAGCCTAACCGGGTAACCCCCTTCAAGGAAGTAAATTAGTAGGTAAACCAACATATAACAAACTAACCCTAAGGGTATGTTGTCCTAACCGGGGGATGGGATTCGGCCCCCAGTAGGTAAAATGACATATATACCTAACTTTGATGGTGTGGAAGTGTAAAATGTAAAAAGTAACCATACATAACTGCATAATAGTAAGGAAACTGGAAGGGAGGTGTAAATTGTAATGTCTGTAAAGTGTATAATGGAATATATTTAAATGTAGTTTTATAAAATAATGGCAAACTTTAATCTAGACATTGGTATCAGGTGAGAAATGCATTGTAAATGGTGTAACGTAAAGAGCCAGTCGTGAATACTGGAAAGGGGAGGGATTGACTTGTGTATAAATGATAGGGAGTGTGTATGTAATATGCAACGCAATGTGCAATTTCACGTAACAGGTAGGTATCGAAACGTCCATAAAACTGAGTCTATATCAACACGTAGGCATTTTTTAGGTGTCTGTCCTAATTTATAACATAATATTTCAAGTTATATATGGTGAAATGATTAGGTAGGGATATTTCAAAACAGTTATTATACAATACTATGGGAAAAATGAAAAGGAATAAACACTAGAATTCACATAACCATGTTTAATAAACAAATTAGGTAAATGCTTTTATGTAACTCAACGTATGGTTACCAGCCAGGGTTCCCAGATGACACCACTACCAACCAGCCAAAGTCACCATGAAACCAGCCAAAATCCCGCCAAATGGAAATCCAAAACCAACCCAAATAACCGGCAAATATGTGCGTTATTTTATCTTTATAAATGTATATTTTTTTATCATATATATGCTTGTATAGCGGCATCATAGTTTTTAGTTAGATAATATAAACTAATATAAGAATACAGGACAAGGAAACAAACGAATGGAAACAATTGAAATTTTGAAATGAGGCTCGTTCTCTGAGAATGGCCGGCGGCCTGTTTTGTGGTCGTCTGGTGTGTGTGTGATTTTTATTTTAATTCATCTACATATTTTGCTGAAATGTTACCAAGTTTTACTGAAAACCTATTCAAATTCCCCAGATTTTCCTGAAAACCTTCAAAAATTCCCAATCTGGGGAGTTATTCCTCAAACGTGGGATCAGTGTTTAGCTCAATAGAAAGTATTTGAAAACCAGCCAAAATACCACTAACAGCCAAAGTGAATTTTTACCCACCAAATTAGGAAAAAAAGCCAAATTTTGGTGAGAAACTGCCAAATCTGGGAACCCTGTACCACCCAATCCTTCACTCAGTCCCAGGTAGCAACGTAGGGGTCATAACTGTAACGTGTTTGGCTAAATACATGTATCCCTCCCGTAAACCCCCATTTCTTTCCTCACTAAGCAGATCTGAGTTTAGGCAAAAAGCTCCCTTACAGTTAGCGCATGCGTAGTAGGATTCAGTGTTGTGGTAGTAGTAGTAGTAGACGAATATGGATGTGGAACGGCTCCACTATCGCTAGTTTTGTTATCTCTTATTTCCGCCTGTATTTCGTGTTTTTGAAAGTGATAAATGTGGGAAATACCACAATAACACGGCAAAATCACCCCCAAGTGGTTTCTCCCCACCCAAAAACCCACCCGGTTCCCACTGGGGGTCCCCCTTACCGTAGGATAGAGTTAGGGTTTTGTCCCACCCACCCAAAACCCCGGTTCCCATGGAATCCCTTTCCACCGTAGATAGAGTTCAAAGGTAAATTAGAGTCGTCCGAATAAATATTACTTCATATTCTTGTTCAGGGGTAAAACTGCATAGAAAAAACCGCAACTGCCATACTCTGGGCCGCCGCGGATAGGTACACTAGATCTACCGAAAACTACCCAAAGTCAATCCTCTGGTAAACGGCCTAATCAATCTTAAGCAATCATCCAAATCAGATCCATTTTAACAGCATGTTTCCCATATTGGACGCACTACTGACTGCTGCACTACCTTACTAGCTAAGCTTCAATCTTTGAATCTTCTCTTCGGAGCTCTTTTCAGGGCCGATTCGATCGTTCGTAACCTGCGGATATACCATTTCTGGAACTTTGCCTCCTCATAACGTTCTTATTGTCTTTTTCCAGCTGTTGCAAACCTGAAAACATGTTTTCATACAATCAAACTTACCTGTCAGATATATACATAGCTAAGACTCCGTCGTCCCCGACAGAAATTCAAATTTCGCGCCACTCGCCTACAGGTAGGTCAGGTGATCTACCGGCCTGCCCTGGGTGGCAGGACTAGAACCATCCCCGTTTTCTATCATATTTTCTCTGTCGCCGTGGTATCAACATTGTTGCTATTACCTCCTGACTTAGATTCATATTTCCATCCTTTGATCATCGTTTTTCGGCTTTTTGGTGACGTATCTGGATCGTGTTTTGGCATTCGCTACTGTGGACTGTTTTTGGATAACTCTTTTGGATTTTTCTCAGTATGTCTGATTCAAATGTGAGTGTGAGAATGTGTGTGAATGTAGGCTGCAGGGTGAGGATACCGAAAGCTTCGGTTGATCCTCACACTGTATGCCGTAAATGTAGGGGGGTTCAGTGTTCTGCTATAATACTTGTAAGGAATGCGAGGGATTGAATGCAGAAGAAGTGGAAGACTTTGACTTCTTATTTGAAGAAGTTAGAGAGGGATAGAGTTAGACGGCTGAAAGGTGTGAGTTCAAGGCCTATTGAGCCTTTCACGGATAATTCTAATCCTACTGATGTAGATTCTCCCTATATATCTCATTCTCAGAGTGCTTTTTCGGATTCGGCAGCGGAAATCGCCATCTGAAAGCTACTATTAGAGACATGAAGTCCAAGATGGCTGACTTCAAAGGTAAGGCTAGTGAAAGTGAGCATTTCAGTGAAGTGAGTTCTCCCAGTGTTGTGGAGGGGGGCGTTGAATCGTCCCTGCGACGCTCCCAGGCCTAGACCTCTTCCAAGCTCCCATGCCCACCCAGGAGAAGGAAAGTCGAAAGCCTTAAGGAGGTCGTGGGGAATCCCCACGGTCAGACGTCCCTTCAGCTAGCTCTGCTTCATGGCAGGCGGCTCAAGGGCGCTATAGAAAAAGCGTCCTTCGCGAGTGTTTCTCGTCCTCTCCCTCTCCCTCACCTAAACGAGGGTGGAAGGAGTCGAACTTGTCGAGACCGCTGAAGCGTCATATGAAGCCTGACATAGATTCGAGCCCAGAGCGCTTCTCAGATGACGCTCCTTCTTCTATTAAGAAAGCGAAGGTGGCGTCAGCGTCACCTGACGCGTACGCGGAAGTACCCTTTCATTCTTCTCCCCCGAGTGATGACGAAAGGCGTCATGCACTGGACGTGGGAGAAGCGTCAAGAAAGATAATTATGGCAGTTCAAGAACAACTGTCATCTCTTGTGGGAGTTTTAGCGCCCCGTCGGAAGGACGTGACGCTTCCAATTAAGAAGTCTCGTCCTCTCTCACCTGCTCAACGAGAAGCGTCAGACAGACGTGAAGCTGCTAAACGTCTTGCAGAAGCTTCGAGTTCGAGAGCTAGAACGGGGGCTTACGAGAGTTTCGTAACGCCAGAGAGACGTAAGACGTCTTTTAGACGTGAAGCGTCATTGAAAGCGGATCTTAGACGTGACGCTCCGTCCAATATTGTGACGCCAAGTAGGACGCCTTTGGAGAGCGGAGCGTCTTCCAGGCGCGAAGCGTCATCAAGACGTCAGCAAGAGACGTCAGCCAGGACGCTTGGCGAACGGGAAGCGTCATACAAGCGGGAAGCGTCTTCTAAGTTCAAAGAGAGCCGGAGCTTGTGACGCCTTCCAAGTCTTTTAGAGCGGGAAAGAGGAAGGATTATCATTCCCTTAGCCCTCTCCTATTAGGAGTTTGTCTCCTCCAGAAGAGGAACGTTCGGAAAGGAGAACGGAGGCTCATATAGATCCCGAGTTGGAGGAAAACTCGGATGATGAATATCATGGAAGAGAGGGTCTGTCTAACTATAAGGTTTTGACTACCCTGCTTCTTGAGGAGTATGGAGACGAGTTGACTCCTGCCGCTCCTCCTTCTCCGCGCTCGCTCTCTTTTTTCCAGTGCTAAGACGAAGAAGCCTTCGTCTTTTCTCAAAATGAACCCACCATCTCGATGAAGAGGGCATTACAATCCTTAGACTCATGGATGAAGTCTAAGAAAGACTTAGTCAGGACAGTCTTTTGCATGCCTCCAGCAAGATTAGCTGCGGGAAAAGAGGCATCTGGTATCAGACGGGAGAGAATATGGGTATCGCTCTCCCTTCTACAACAGAGGCAGATTTTTCGACCTTAGTTGACGCTTCACGTCGACAAAGTCTCAATTCAGCACGAATTACGTGGGGAATTTCGGAACTGGATCATCTCCTCAAGGGACTCTTTCATGTATTGGAAGTCTTCAACTTCTTAGATTGGTCCTTGGGGTGATGTCCAAGAAAGCCCATGATTCGGAAGGAATCGAACCTGAAGCTCTGTTATGCATTTTGTCTTGCATTGACAAAGCGGTACAGGATGATCTTTTGAAATCTCCTCATTGTTTGAAGCAGGTCTTTTTAAAGAAAAGGACGGTATATTGGCGCCTTCTTAACAAAGGCAGTCCTCTCATGCTCAGGGGAGGGCCGCTCTACTGTATCGCCTCTATCTGACTTTTTGTTCCCTTCTCAGTTAGTGAAGGACATTGCTCACGCTTTAAAAAACTGAGAAGGCGACTCAGATCTTCTGACGCAGTCAGCTAGGAAGAAGAAACCTGTTTCTGCATCTGACAAGAAAGGACCTAGTACATCAGTGCAGCCCTTTCGAGGTGGTCCGACCTCCAGACCTCCCACAAGAAGGAAGGCTCCGGAGAAGAGAGGTAGGTCTGCCTTTCGTCCCTTTAAAAAGGGAAAAATGAAACATCTCTCCTCCAAGCACCAGTAGGTGCCAGGCTCCTGGATTTGTGGAGGCCTGGACACTGATAAACGCAGACAGCGTCTTCATTGGCTATCATAAGGAAGGGATATCGTATCCCTTTCCTGAACACTCCTCCCCCTAACGTCAATACCAAGGGAACTATCAGCCAAGTACAAGGATCCTGTGCTGAGGGATACTCTTCGATCGATGGTGGAACAAATGTGGGACAGAGAGAGCGATAGAACTAGTACTGGATCAACTCCCCGGGGTTTTACAATCGCCTTTTTCTAGTTGCGAAAGCCTCGGGAGGCTGGAGACCAGTACTGGACGTCAGCTCTCTGAACAAATTTTGTTCAGAAGGAGAAGTTCTCCATGGAGACTTCTGCTTCAGTCCTAGCGTCATTACGACAAGGAGATTGGATGGTGTCTCTAGATCTCCAGGACGCCTACTTTCACGTCCCGATCCACCCTTCATCGAAGAAGTACCATCCGTTTCATGACGGGGGGAAGGATCTTTCAGTTCGAGCCTTGTGTTTCGGCCTGTCCACAGCTCCTCAGGTCTTCACAAGCCTGATGAAGAATGTGGCGAGGTTTCTTCACACCTCAAAGGAGTAAATGTCTCTCTGTATCTGGACGACTGGCTCATCAGGGCCAGATCAGAGAGACAGTGCTTGGAGGACCTAAAGTTAACTCTAGATTTGATCAAAGCGTTGGGATTGCTCGTGAACCTCGAGAAGTCTCAGCTGACCCCCAGACAAGACCTAGTCTATCTGGGGATTCGGATGGATTCTCGGGGTTTTCGAGTATTTCCTTCGCAAGAGAGAATCGCAAAAGGTTTGCGGATAGTCTCTCTCTTCTTAGGGAAGGAACATACGTCGGCGAGGGAATGGTTGAGCCTTCTAGGGACCCTTTCCTCGCGTCGAACAGTTCTTCCCACTAGGAAGACTGCATTTACGTCCGCTTCAATTCTTCCTCAGAAGTCTTGGAGCTGGAAAACCGGACAGCTTTCGGACGTATTTCCCTTTCCCATTCCAGTGATAAGATCGCACCTGGAATGGTGGTTGCCCCCTCTGGAAAGAGAACAAAGGGATCTCTCTAAAAACACAGAACCCAGACCTAGTGTTGTACTCCGACGCGTCGGAGAAAGGTTGGGGAGCGACATTAGGCTCAGAAGAGGTGTCAGGCACCTGGGAACCAGCACAGGTGACTTGGCACATAAACTGCAAAGAGCTCTTTGCCGTACATCTGGCTTTGAAGAGCCTAGAACCTCTGGTGTCAAACAAGGTAGTGCAAGTAAACGTGGACAACACCACCGCACTTGCCTACATTCGGAAACAGGGAGGGACGCACTCCTCGTTCCTTTACGAGCTGACGAGAGACCTATTACTTTGGACGTCTCACAGGAACATCTCCCTACTGACAAGGTTCGTACAGGGAGTAAAGAATGTGAGGGCGGACAGGCTCAGCAGGAGGAACCAGGTCCTTCATACAGAATGGACACTACACGAGGGAGTGTGTCTCGATCTCTGGTCTCTGTGGGGGACTCCTCATGTGGATCTCTTCGCAACATTCATTTCAAAAAGGCTCCCAGTGTTTTGCTCGGTTCGTGGAAGATCCAAGAGCACTTATGGTAGAACGCCTTCCTGCTAAATTGGTCTCGAGTAGACGTTTATGCTTTTCCCCCATTCAAAATCCTGGGGTTAGTATGAAAAAGTTTGTGGCGTCAAAGGAGACGAGGATGACGTTAATAGCCCCCCTTTTGGCCGGCCCAGGAATGGTTCACGGAGGTGGTAGAGTGGATCGTAGACTTTCCAGATCCCTACCAAGAAGGACGGATCTTCTCAGACAACCACACTTCAAGAGGTTACCATCAAAACCTCCCCGCTCTCGCTCTGACTGCCTTTCGACTATCGAAAGACTTGTCAGAGCGAGAGGCTTTTCTCTGCGCAAGTGGCAAGCGCGATCGCGAGAGCACGCAGAACCTCCACTACGAAGTATACCAATCGAAGTGGGAGGTATTTAGAAGGTGGTGTAGATCCAAGAAGTTGTCCTCCTCCACTACCTCTATAGCAGAAATTGCTGATTTCCTGCTATTCCTGAGCAAATCTCATCTAGCCGTATCCACAATAAAGGGATACAGAAGTATGCTCTCGGCTGTATTCAGGAACAGAGGATTAGATCTGGCAGATAATAAAGATCTCCACGATCTCATAAGGTCTTTTGAGACTTCAAAGTCTAAGGAACCAGTACCTCCGAACTGGAACCTAGACGTAGTCCTCAAGTATCTGTCATCGAAAGATTCGAACCTCCTCATCTGGCATCGTTTAGAGACATAACCAGCAAAATGCCTATTCCTATTATCTTTAGCTACGGCAAGAGAATTAGTGAATTACATGCTCTGCAGATAAAGTAGGATTCAAGGGAGACTCGGCTATTTGCTCGTTTAAGACCCTGTTTTTAGCGAAAAACGAGAATCCCACGAATCCCTGCCTAAGTCATTCGAAGTCAAAGGACTGTCGAGTCTCGTAGGCAGAGAAGCAGAGAGGTCTCTATGCCTGTTAGAGCTCTGAAGTTCTACCTTCAGAGAAAGCATCAGATGGGAGGTTCTAGACAAGGTCTTTGGTGCGCGGTAAAAGACCCCACGAGACTAATGTCCAAGAATGCGCTGGCATTCTTTGTAAGAAACGTCATTACAGACGCTCATAAGGCCTGTCCTGACGAACAGTTACAACTGTTGAGGGTAAAAGCTCATGAAGGGAGAGCTATAGCGACGTCTCTCTCGTTTCAGAAGAATATGTCGCTTAAAAAACATCATAGATACGACATATTGGAGATGCAACTCAGTATTTGCATCTCATTACTTGAAAGACGTGCGTGTGACATATGAGAAGTGTTTTTCTCTAGGTCCTTTCGTATCGGCAGATACGATTCTGGGTACGGGAGCCGACAACACCTTCCTTAAATGTATATACTTTTCTTCTTTTTTGGATATGGTCGAGTCTCTTCTCGAACAATGGAGAGGACTTAGGCTCGCACGGGCGGCCGTCTATGTTGTTCAATAGAATTCTTGTCATATCCAATTAGTTGAGTATAATTTTTTTTTTTGAAATTATGTATGTGTGCGTAGTGGTTTTGAGTTACGGTGTTGTGACGAGTTCGGGGATAACTCGTAACAATCCTTAGTTCTAACATATGGTTAGGATCAGGTGGTCGGGATTGGTTGTGTGCTCCTTCATAAGGTGTATTGTCATATAAGTGGATCAGCACCCATTGAGACAAAGTCCTTTTATTGGCTCTGCCGAGTAAGCGGATAAGACCCCATCGGCAGACCCACAAGAACTCTTGGCCATAGATCATATTATCTCGCTAAAGTTTCTTGAGGTGATGCAGACTACTGGGCAAACACCCACGAAGTCTACCACCTATCAGGTAGGAACCAAGGTTTTATTTTATACCTCAACATATGTTGTTTTACCTGTCTATTCCATATAGAAGCTGTCTCTTACCTCCACCGAAGGGTGCCAATCAGCTATGTATATATTCTGACAGGTAAGTTGATTGTATGAAAATGAGATTGTTATGTTTACAATAAAGTTTCATACATACTTACCTGGCAGATATATACAATTAAAGGCCCACCCAGCCTGCCCCGCAGGAGAACAGGTGGAAGAGAGAAAATATGATAGAAAACGGGGACGTTCCTAGTCCTGCCACCCAGGGCAGGCCGGTAGATCACCTGACCTACCTGTAGCGAGTGGCGCGAAATTTGAATTTCTGTCGGGGACGACGGAGTCTTAGCTATGTATATATCTGCCAGGTAAGTATGTATGAAACTTATTGTAACATAACCAATCTCATTTTTGCCTTCATTTTCTTGCTGTCACTGATATGCCTCAGTCGTCCTCGGTAAACAAGGGTTTCGCGCATGCGCAATACACTGCCGTACCAATATCCATCGCAATCAGGGATACGGCTGCCGTACCTATATCCAGTTCGTTATTGGCAAGCACACTGCTTGATAAAACATTCCTTTAATATTTATGTATATATACTTCAAATACATAGGCTAATTTTACTAATTTTCACGTTTTGTGTTAAGTCTTATACCCCAGTTTTGGAGGGTGAACACATAACCAATTGGCAACAGTGAATTCCATGTGAAATAAATGCACGATGAAATGTTAAATTATAATTCAAGCAACATATGATCAAAATTCATAAATTATCAATATATATATATATATATATATATATATATATAGATATATATAGATATATAATATAGTATATATATATATATATATATATATATATATATTATATATATATATATTATTATATATATTAATTAATATATTATATATATATATATATATATATATATATATATATATATATATATATATATATAATGAAAAAGATAAAGGTATAAGCCACAAAGGAAAAATAAACGACGGAGTTTCTGCAAGGGTAGATCTAGGGTACTTATCTGCGGCGGCCTAGACTATGGCAGTTGCGGTTTTTCTATGCAGTTTTACCTACTGAACAAGAATTTTAAGTAATATTTATTCGGACAACTGTAATTAACCCCAGGGTCCAGTACTAAACACGGCGAAATACATTGGACGCTCCAATCCCTAGTGGATGTCGTATGACTCGTATCTGCGGTTACGTTCCTTGCAGTCCGTGCGGAGTGCGTCTGTAGAAATAACTCTGCAAGATCTTTCGACTTAACGTCCTTTACTTAGCAAACAAACTGACTTACATGAGGAATTTACAGTACAGGAAAGGTTGTATAACTGACAGATAGGGATTATAAGGAGATTAGTACCTAGAATCTGGCACACCTGGAGAATGAGTAACCTATCCGAACAAGCATAAACATGGGTACAATTTAAGAATAAAAAGATTAAATCCAACTGCTCAGGCACAGGGACAAGACAATTAAAAGATTATACAGGGCGACAGCTGACCAATTCAGATCTTTGGTAAACAAAAACTTATTCACAAAACATTTTAAACATACATATACAACAAAGATATCTCTAAGGCATCTAATTTGTATTTAAGTCTGTACTTATATCTTTGAGGTCAATCTTAAACATGATACAAATACAAGGGTCTAAATGAAACAGGCCACGACTAATATTAAAATTACAATGGGAAGTAAGTTGTATTATGGCAGATTCTAAAAGATTTCATGATAAGACATCTTTTGATCTAGTAATTACTGAACTACCAATCCAATTTATCTGGTGGTTATTTCACTTAAATGAATGAATATTGCATTAGATGTTTGCCCAGTTTTTACAGAATATTTATGCTGGTGTAATCTTACTTCTAAGCCCATGCTCGACTGTCCGAGATAAAGAGAGGGACTGTCCATACATGGAGTTTCATATATTATGTTTTTGCTTTCCCTGTGGCCATTTTTTATTAACATTCCTGTTAGTGCTATCACCACCAACAACTCATGACTGATGACCATCTCCGGTGTCAGGACGTGTTAAAGTACTTTTTCGGAGGGTAGCCACAAACGCGGTAGTCAGTATATTGGCCAGTCCAGTCGGTTGTTTACCCTGTATGGGTCTACCAAGACAGCCTACTAGTTAGTTGCTAAGTTGCAGAAAGTACAGAATTTGCCTTGATAGCCTACCTATTTTATTACACTGTAGTAGATGGGGATGAGTTTACTTAGTACTGCCTAGTATTTACTAGGCCTAGGAGTTACTTGAGGGATGGACTGGGTAAAGGAGGTCGTGAAGATTCCAATGAAATTGAAGCTGGACGGGAGAAGCCAATGGTATTTTTACTTTATTACCAGGTCTCGGTATTTGAGTTTTTACTTCGTTCTTAAGTTTCTTTAATGTAATCTAGATGCTTAACCTATAGTGTGACACTCATGGTAATTTATCATAGATAGCCTAAGTATTAATTTATTATTAGGCCCTCTACAGTGGCAGATCTAAAAATCTTTCCTAGGGGTACACTTAATGTTATCATAGGTATAGGCTATGTATGTAAAGGTATGTAACTGCTCACACAGTGTTGTAAATTTATTTGTACATATCCATTTTCTAACCTTCAATGAAGTCACTGCTAAGAGCTACAAAATAACTATACCCCATTTTGTTCATGAAACTTACCCAGCAGATATATATATAGCTGTATTTCTCCGAAGTCCGACAGAATTTCAAAACTCCCGGCACACGCAGTGGTTGGCCAGGTGGTTTAGTACCCTCCCATTCCCGCCTCTGGGAGGCGGGTGTCCAGGACCATTCCCATTTTCTATCCAGATTTTTTCTGTCGCCGGTGTTGATAACAACTGTTTTCAACACCTCCGTCTAGGATTTTCGAAACTTCTCTGTTACTTGAGTATCCTGTTTGTTTTTTGGTTATCGAACGTGGATTGTGACTAGGCATACGCTGATAGTGGATTGGATTTGAATTTGGTTTGGTTTTTCCTTTAACTAAGATGTCTGGGACTAGTTCATCTAGCACCAGAGTGTTGTATGGAAGGTTGTAAGGTGAGGCTACCGAAAGGTTCGGTAGACCCACACACAATATGTAGTAATTGTAGAGAACATACGTGTGTTATAAATGACCGTTGTAAGGAGTGTGAATGTCTGTCTGATTCGGGTCAGAAGGCTTATGAATCCTATGTGCGGAAATTGGAGCGTGATAGGATACGGAGGTCTTCCTCCAGGAGTGTATCAGTCGTAGAAGTAAGGGTAGTAAGGTTCTCCTACTATGCATTCAGTAATTGGTACAACCTAAATCTGTTGTGCCTTCGGCCCTGAAAAAATCAGTGGAAGACAAAATGCCCTTTCTACGATTCTGGAATCAATATGAAATCTAGAATCTAAAGTTGCTCGCTTTGGAGGTAAAAGCATTATTAGTGAACAAAAGTGCAGTGAAAGTGCCCCCAGTGTTTGTGGAGGGGGCGTCAGAATCGGCCCTATAATGCCCTCTAGGCCTGGACCTCTGTCGAACTTCCAAGTGCCCAGGAAGACAGACATGTCGAAAGCCGCAGGAGGGTTACGGGGAACCCCCACCAATCTTGGCGTACCCTTCGGCAGAACCTGTAGACGATCCCCAGGCTGCCAAAGAGTGTGCGAGTGCGCGTATCCTCCGCGAGTGCTTTTCGTCCTCGGAGGCGTCCTCCCCTAACAGGAGTTGGAGCATGAGAAGACGCTCGCGTCCTCTGAAAAGAGCTACGACGTTAAATGTCGCACAGGCGGCTATCGTCAGTAGTCTCTCAGAGGAGTGCGCAGAGTCTCTTTGCGCTTCTTCTTCGTTACGGGCTTCGCCTCGAGGCTTGGATTACTCTCCACTGCAAAAAAGATCGAAAACTCAGGTGGTCGCACAGGCGGCCAGAGAGTCTTCGATCGCAGGGAAGAAGACGCTTCACGTCCTTTTTCTCCTGTTGGTTTGCGGTCTTAACCGGAGAGTTTTGCTGCATGGACTCCTCAAAGGAGAATTATGATGTCATCTGACGAGGACGCCTTGGAGCGCCCCAGTCGTTCTAAGAATAGAACTAGAACGGGTCTTGTGAGAAGGGATAGGCCTTCCCCTCGCCCCTCGCCTTCTCATAGGATCAGTATTGCAATACACCCCCTGAACACCTGAATAAGCCCTGGTCACTTACCAGCCCGAACCATCATTTATTAAAAATTTACCAAATCTTTGGTTAAAATAAACATCATCATTGTTGCCAATCTCCTCCGGCAAACACCCTCCGTTACCTAGTTACCAGCCCACCGCTGGTAGCCCTGGCTCACGGGCCGGTCACACCTGCCCTCTCACGTCAATCACTTATCGTTCGGTGGAGTACAGATGTATCCACAGCGAACTCCTTTTTGGTCTTGCCCGGCCTTCATTTGCACTTTTGATTTGATTGATTTTGGTGACGAATTACGCATCCCTTTGGATTACGGTTGGATTGCTCTTAATACCTTGTCATCAGACATTGATTCTGCAAAAGAAGAAACAACACAAGCTACGACATCGACTACTGCATTCTTCTCGGCCACGACATCACAGAAAACAACGAGCGGAAGTTCAACAACGTATCGTCTTTGCCAACAATGCAAGAAAGGATGAGTACCCTATGACACGATAGTTCATTCCTTATGCGTTAAATTGTAGGCCTGTTCAATATAATGTAAAGACCAGATGTTTGGAATGTCAGGAGTGGTCTTTGGACCAGATGTTAGTAGGGTATCTCAAACGTAGGAAAGGTCTCGTATTAAGAAGTAATGTAGGCAGGAAGAAGACTAACGTAGATCAAGATAAAGACTTAGAGACAGTGCTCTTTAAGAGACTTGAGAGTAGGCTGACATCGAGTATGACATCTCTGTTACCGATTTTATGTCAAGATTAAGTGAGGATAGATCGAGCAATAGGGATACTGAAATTACTAATCGTTCTTTTTCCAGCTCCCCTGCCTGTTCCAGAACCAGCCCTACCGGTGCTGGGGGTTTATGGGGATCCGCAAGCCCACAGGGCAGGATCCGCCGTCCCCCTGGCGCGGAGCAGTCATGTTTGGCAGCAGATTCCCCTTCCCTCGATGTGTAAGTTCTCAGGATGATAAAACTTAGGTCAGATATAGACGAGTAGGGAATAATAGGCTACATAGTGTTTAGTTTAGGAAGAGAAGTGCAGGCTTCTTCGGGTCGGTTTTCTATTAAAAGTAGTAGTTTATATAGAGGCACAGTGTCCCTTAGAGCATCTTTAGGCTTTTTCCTGCTTCGAGTTTCCTTGCATCAGAAGCTTTTAGGCCATGGTTTGGTCTTTCAGATATGCTCCTTCGTCTTTAATGGTTACTTTCCTCTACTTATACGATACGATAATTGTTAATATCAACTAATTCTCCGTTCAATGCATATTGACTTACGATATTCAGTATGGAGAGAAATCGAATAAAATTAACTACGGTTAGCCTAGTGTTCACGATGATATATGGTATGCATATTCAGTAGCCCAGCCTAGCCTAAAGTATTCTCTGCACAACATATCGGTAGTTATTTTTTTATTTTGGCTAACGCTGTAGGCTCAAGGCATTCTGACTTCGGATAATTCAGTACAGGTGTAATTGAAAACGAATGAGAATCCGATCTGAGGATAATTAATATGAATGTAATCGAACAGAATGAAGATCGGATTCTGTCCGACTAAAGCATTATAATTGTATTATATGCATCATCATATTAGCGTAGTATAAACACTAACTCGGCAGTCATTCACGCTGGAATCAGCGGATGACGAATATGGGTTTGCGTCGCCGTATCCATCTCATTCTCTCTTGATTGCCTAAAATGACTAACGTAACAACACTCACTTATGCCAAGTTTGTACAAACGTCTTGAAGGAGACGTGTGTTCAACTATGTTGACATTTGACATAGTCAATGAGGTATCTACCTTGGGGCATAATAGATGTCAGATATAAGGAATTCGTATGTATGACGTCTTCATACGTTTAACAGACTACTTGCCGTCAGTAAATTACATTGCGCTTATGTCAATTACAGTTACAAATTATTACCAGTCGTATTATCAAATTACAATGACAACTGAAATTAATAATAGGCCTAATAAAGTTAATTTAATTACCTTTTAAATTATATTATTTATTACTTTTCAATTTAATTACAATTACACTAGCTTGTCGTCAAACAGCACTATTGTAAGGAGGTGTGTTCTTAGACAGACAAGGATGCCGGCTAGTCTGTTTTGGCCTTTTCCAGGATTCCAATTCCATATCACTTGGTCTCAGCTAATGTTTTTGTCCCTAGTTAGTCATATTAATGAATATCTGGATACTTAACCTTATGGAACGAAGTCATACTGTTTTCGTCTTACGATGTAATTTTAAGACCAAAATTTGAATGATACGTCTCATAGAAGCTAGTTTTTCCCTCGGGTTAGATGGCGTTAAATTTAGGATTCCGTTCGTTTTTCACTCGTTTTCATAGGTATTACGAACCTTACACTTTATATACTTTATTAATCCTTTGTCTGTGTGAAAACAACAGTAATGAGCTCTTTCATGCTTTTAGTTTCTTTTACCACGGCTGCGTTTGAATTCATACAAAAGCTCGGGACTTCTGTCCAGGTTGCTGATGGACGTAATTTTGCCTTATTAGCTTCAGCTGCATTTATAACATGAATACAGTAATTACCGTCGCACGCGGATGAATACAATAACGGATGTTGCTTCGGATTCGATACCTGTCACACGCTGATCGATAACAATAAAGATGATGTTTATGGAGGAGTCGACCGCATTAGCAACAAGTTCTCGTTCGGTTGTTCATGAGCTGTACGGAGTTATACGAGTATATTATCGTTAAGATAATACCCTTTTAACTTAGAAGAGGGTGCAATTTACGGAGGTGGAGATGTTAGACGATTGTAATTTCTCTCTCTCTCTCTCTCTCTATCTCTCTCCTCTCTCTCTCTTCTCTCTCTCTCTCTGTCTCTCTCTCTCTCTCTCTCTCTTACCTTTTCTGATTTCATATTCTCTCATCCTATTTTCCACACTCTCCTAACCACTGGCTCATTGTGCAACAGAGGATTTTCTTCTTGTCACACCTTTTCAAACTTTGTCAATTTGGTTTCCCTTCAGCGCTGACTGACCTCATAGGTCCCAATACTCGGCCTTTGGCCTAAATTCTATTTTTAAACCCAACAATCTTGCTGTCTTAGTTAGTATTAGAGTAGGGAGCGAATATTAGGAATATGTATAAGGTATTCATGATATGATATATCACGAGAGGATTTTAAGTATTAGGACAGATAGGAAAGAACATGTCTGGGTCTATCTGAGGGTATTCTTCCAAGTGCCAACCAGGCAGAGTACAGACAGGCAGGTACAACACTACAAGAGAGGACATCACTACGATCGACGACACCGTCGCAGACGCACCGATGGACATGGTTGTCTCCTCCGTACATGAGAGGCCTAAGGCCACATGGGAGGTCTTCAGTTTCCCTCCATACATGAGAGGCCGAGAGCCACATGGGAGGTCTTCAGTTTTTCCTCTACCCAGGTGAGGCACATAGCCAGCTGAGAGGAAACAGGTTTGTATCCCTCCCGCACTCAATGAGTTTTGACCTTAGGGTAGAGGTGCAGGGAGTTTTTCTCCACCTCATATGGGAGGCCTAGAAGGCCACACATGGGAGATTAGTTTGGACGAGTGACAAATGAACTTGAGACTGACCCGCGTACTCAAATATATTGACTGACAACTGGTATAGTTGAGGGCCGGGTAGATTTGATTTCCCACCTCCAAATTAATGTTGTTAACCGGCTTATTCAGGTGTTCAGGGGGTGTATTGCAATATGAAGTTTTTATTGTAAAACTAATATTGTAATACCTACCTGAACACCTGAATGATTCCCACCCTCCTCCCCTCTCATACAGAGTTATTGAGTTATGATTGACGTGAGAGGGCAGGTGTGACCGGCCCGTGAGCCAGGGCTACCAGCGGTGGGCTGGTAACTAGGTAACGAGGGTGTTTGCCAGGAGATTGGCAACACTGATCGTTTATTTTAACCAAAGATTTGGTAAATTTTTAATAAATGATGGTTCGGGCTGGTAAGTGACCAGGGCTTATTCAGGTGTTCAGGTAGGTATTACAATATTAGTTTTACAATAAAAACTTCATTTTTCTCCTGAAAAAGAATCTTCTACAACAAAGAGTGTTATCAGGTCGATGCAACAACTTGCTTCGTTGCTGGCTGAGAGAGAATCAGAAATTCGCCCGAGAAGAAAAGATGATAAATTACCGATTAAAAGATCTAAGAGGTCTCCCACACAGGCGGACCGATCGTCTCTTTCGCCTGTGAGTACTCATTCTAGATTTCGTACGTCTCACCTGCAGTTGGAGAAAGAGCATGAAAAAATTCCTACTAGGAATTTTGAGATCGAAAGGAAGAAATTTTGCCCAGACTCTCGAGGCTCGCTTTATCCAAGAACGGACGATCCTGTGTTTGCGAAACGAGGCTGTCTGCAGTCTGAGAAACTCGACGCTCCTAGTTCGGCTTGGAAGGAGCGGGGTGTTCACAGGGACGCTTATTTAGACAAGCGGTACGCTCGGATAGACGTCGAGCGTGACGCTTACCTGGACGCCAAGCGTGGCGCTCGGATGGACGCCGAGCGTGACGCACACCTGGACGCCAAGCGGGACGCTCGGCTGAGCGACGAGCGTGATGCTCACCTGGACGCCAAGCGTGGTGCTTGGCTGGATGCCAAGCGTGACGCTCGGACGGATGCCAAGCGTGACGTTCAAACGGACGCTTTTTTGGATATTCATCAGGTATCACAACAAGGTATTAGTATGGAACCTCACCTGCAATCAGCTTTTCGAAGAGACTCCCATCGAGAGAAAGAGCAAGAGATTGGTACCGCTTTATCTGAATCTTTAGATATTAATATTCAGAATGCTCCTTGCACGTCAAAACAGCGATCTTCATTAAAGGTCGGAGTGAAAGGACTTGTACCTCCAGCTTCGGGAGTCCCCTTGGTCACTCCGATAGATGAGGGAGGATTGAGTAATATTTCAGAAGAAACGGAAGGGGATCAACCCGCTGTGTCAGATTCTTCCGATTATCAAGTTTTGGTTCGATTGCTTCGGGATTCATTTGGAGAAGAGTTTCAACCCGCAGCACCTCGGTCGCCTCATTCTCAGTTTTCATTGTCAAAAACAAATAAGACTCCTGGATTTGTTAAAATGACAAAGTCTCTTTCGACTAAGAGAGCTTTTAAGAAGGTGCAAGACTGGATGGAGTCTAGAAAAGCTCAAGGAAAGTTTTCTTTTGCCCAGCCTCCTTCAAGACTTTGCGGCAAGGCGGGGATCTGGTATGATACAGTATGGAGGAGTAATTTTAGTTTATATTTGACAACATCTCCAAAGGTTGTGTGAGAGAGAGAGAGAGAGAGAGATTGGTGGAAGAATGAATGGGAGTGGTTAGATGGCGGTCGGAAGCATGTCTGTTGTGGCGCTCTGTAGGTAGTCAATGGAAGTCTGTTACGAGAGTTGTCTGGTCAAGTCAGTGTTGGTTTTGGCAGCAGTTTTTTCCTTTGGTGTTTCGTTGTTTGGGTGTTATTTGATAGATTTTGGGGTTGTGAAGTTGTTGTGCGTGTGTCTGTCTGGTTGTGGTGAGGTTAAGAAGGTTGTTGGTGCATTTTCTGTGTCTGTTAGTGGTGGTTGGGGCAGGGTTGGTTTTGGCGGGTTGTTGTACTGCTGTAAGTCGTGTGGTTGTCGTGTTTTTTCAGGCGGTTGGTGTTCATCTGCATTTAGTTGTTGGGTTACTGAGTTTTTGTGGGGTTGTGGGTCCCGGGTGGTTGATTTGTGTTTGGTTGTCGGCGGTGGTTGTGTGTTGGCTAGCCTATAGCCTATATCCAGTGGACGACAGCACAGCCTAGTCCTAGGTATCAGAAGCCAGCGGTGAGTACCTGTTTGTGTTTTTTGTTCTGTATGTAGGTATTGGGGCAATTGTCCTGCTGTGTTTTTTAGTGTTAAGTGGAAAGTGTGATTGAGGGTGGGTTTGATAGCCCAGACAGGTTAAGTTTATGTGGGAGGTTACTTGTTTTTGTGATCCCGCCACATTATTTTTTGGCGCCCGAACAGGGACTGCTGGTGTGGCAGCTGCAGGACAATTGGTCTAGGCTAGTGTTTGATTGGTGAGAAAGTTTGGGATGGAAGGATTGAGTGAGGTGGAGAGGCTGAAGGAGGAGTTAAGGTTGGAGAGGCTGAAGGAGGAGTTAAGGTTGGAGAGGGAAGTAAGAGGACAATTGGAAGTGGATAATGAGAGGTTGAGGGTAGAGTGTGAGGAGCTGAAGAGCGAGTTAGAGGAAATGAGAGGAATGCTAAGGAGTGCAAAAGGAAATGAGAGGAATGCTAAGGAGTGCAAAAGTGGAAATGAAAGAAGAAGTGAAAGGAGCGGAAGAGAGAATGGTTGAGAAAATGGATGAAAAATTCTTAGTGATGATGAATGCAGTGCAGGAGATGATGAAGGGGTTCATGGGAGAGGGAGCTGTAGGGGGTAGGCCTACTAGGTCTTGTGATTGGCCAGAAGTGGTAAAGACAGTGGAAGAGCGAGGGGATGAAACTACGAGTGACGAAGGTGACTTGTTTGTGATGGGTAAAGGAAAGAAGGGAAAGAGACAGGATAAGGATAAACCTGAGGACAAGAATAAGAAGGGGGCTGACGAAAAGAAGACGACTAAGGGAAAGAAGGTTAGGAAGGGTGACGGACAGGATGAGACTGGGACTGAATACATTGGGGAAAGGGCTGAGAGTGATTTAGATAGCGGTGAGTGGAAACAGGTGGGTAGAAAGAAGGGCAAGAAGAGCGTAATGAGGAGCATGGATGTTAGTATGGAAGTTGATTCGCTGTATTCGGACGAGGTTAAGAGGGATCAGAATGGTGGAAGTAGCGAAAGTGAGAGTGAGCGGGAAGTACGAAAGGCTGTATATATGAGAGAGATACCTAGATGTGCACAATACGAGGAATATGGTAGTAGGGACATAGGGGATTTTTTTAAGGAATATGAGAGGTATTGTGAGGCAAAGTATGGGGATAACAAGAGAGTCTGGGCAAGAGAGTTGGGTAGCTTTTTGACAGGATTTTTGTTGAATATGTATGGGGTAGTGATGAGTGTGGGGAATGTGCCTTATGAGAGTGTGAAAGCCAGGATTGTGGAACAGGCAAAGAGGATAAGGAGTAGTGTTAGATATAGGAGAAAACATGGTTTTGATGAGGTAAGAATGAATGTTGGTGAGTCGTTGTCAATGTATGTGTGCAGGTTGGAAACATTAGCCAGGAAAAAGTTTGGGGATGAAGGGATAAATGAGTGTAAAGAGTTAGTGAGGAAGTTGTTGGCGACTGTGCCTGAGAGTGTGTATGAGTTTGTAAATCTGAAACGTAAGGAGAAAATGCGATGGACGAATGAAAGGTTGTCGTGGAACGACATTTTGGAAGTAGTAGAGGATTATGAGCTGGATAGGTGTATGAAAGAGAGTAGAAGTGTTAGTATTTAGGACTGAAGTGGCTGATGTTATACCAGAGTTTAAGAGCTATAGGAGGCAGTTTTAAGGAAGGCCAAGGCGAATGGCAGAGCGAAATGGTTGATAGGAGCGTTAGAGCCAGTAACGTAAGTATGGTTAGCCCTAAGAAGAGATCGGAGTGCAAGCTTTGGAAGAGTAGGGTCGGTTAGTCGTGAACGAGAGCAGCATTGTTTACAAGATGTGGAAAGCTAGGGCACAGGAAGAATGAATGTCGGTGGGTGTTGGGGGAGCTTGCTTCGGGTGTTGTGGGCAAACAGGGCATTTAGTGAGCAAGTGTAAGAAGGATAGGGATATTAAATGCTACAGGTGTGGGCAAGTAGGGCAATATTAGCAGTGGATGTCGAGGTACTCGTGTGACTGAGGTTTGCGGTAATTGCGGGAAGAATGGGCATTATGCTAGGATGTGTAAGGAACAGCGGGCAAAATGTGTTTGAGTGTGGAATGGAAGGTCATGTGGAGTAGTGTGTAGGCGAAAGAGGATGAGTCAGGTTGGGAGTTCGGGAAACTAGGTACAAAGGGGATTCAGTTGGGTGGGTCCTCTGGTGTGCGGTCAGTAGAGTGATGCATGTGCGTGAAGGATTGTTGCATGAAAAGGGTTTGGAGGAAGAGCTCATGAATGTATGAGTGTAAAAGTGAGGTGCAAGGGGTGTGTTTGGTTGCTTTGATTGATACTGGTGCAGTGTCAGTGTTCTTTTTTAAGAATGGATGTGACAAGTTGCGGAAGTGAGTGTGAAATTGAGGAAATGTAAAGGGGAGGTACGAGGAATAGGAAATTTGGGTATGCCTGTGGTGGGAATGTTGCGTGAAAATGTAGAAAATCGAAGGGTAGTGATGGATGAAGGTGACTTTTGTGTGATCGAGGGAAGGAGTGATAAGTATGATATGTTGTTAGGATACAGGTTCCTGAAGAAGTGTGGGATGGTGGTCCATCCGAGCAGGAATATGATTGATTGCATAGGAAGGGGAATGTACATGGAGAGTTGTACTTGGATAGGGATGGAGGGGTAAGCAATAAAATATGGAAGGGAGTGCCGTTGGTTGCGAAAGAGTGTAAAAGTGCCGCGAGAAGTTGGAGAAGTTGTTAGTGTGAAAGTTGCGTGGCCCGATGGTCTTGGATTGTCAAAGGTGACAAGTGTGCTTTATGTGGTTGAGGGTGTGGATGCGAACAAGTTTGTAAAAGAGCGAGTGTGCATGTGTACGACGGGATTTTGGATATGGAGAATCCTCGGGTTTTTGTGGCCTCATTGCTGAGTGTTAGGAAAAAGCGAGTGCGGGGTATACGTGAGGGTGATTGTGTGGGGGTTGTTGTATACGTTGGTGGATGTTGGACGACGAAAGATATGTTAGGGTGCGGCGGGTGATGACAGGTAACATGAAAAAAAGTGATGAGTGGAAGTATGATGAGTTGAGAGAAAGAATTGAGGTGGATGAAAATGTTGGTGATGACGAGAGGGGAGCGGTTGATGCAGATGTTGTGGGATAGGCGGGGTGCGTTGAGATCGGGGTGACGAGGATTTCAGGGGATCTAAGCTTCCAGAATTCAAGATAGTTTTGATGACGATATACCCCCATATCAGCGTCCCCACGCACTTTTCTGCGCCTATTGCCCGAGAGATTGAGGAACAGTGTGAGGAACTTGAGAGAGTGGGAGTGATCGAGAGGAGTGAGAGTGCTTGGAATAGTCCCATAGTCCCAGTACGCAAGACAGATGGGAGTTTGAGGATGTGTGTGGATTACAGGAAGGTGAATGAAGTGACTGTGAAGGAGCGATTCCGATGAATGTGTGTCTGATTGTGTGTATAAGATGCATGGGATGAGAGTGTTCACAAAATTGGATTTGGTAAGGGCTATTACCAGATGGCCTCTTGAGGAGGGAGCAGGCCCATATTAGGCTTTTTCGAGTGGTAGCTGCCACTATCAATTCAAGAGGTTAAGTTTTGGATTGGCTAATGAGCCTGCTGCCTTCCCAGAGGGCGATGAATTGTAGTTTTGGCTGGTTTTGATAGAAGGAAGGTGACGTGTTTATAGATGACGTTTTGATTGCAAGTGAGACTGTTGAGGAGAATGTGGAACTGCTTGAGAAGGTGTTAGAACGGTTGGAAGAGGTTGGAGTGAAAGTGAAGCTGGAGAAGTGTACGTGGTTGGCTGGGGAAGTGGAATTTCTTGGTCATAAGGTGAGTGCGAGTGGTGTAAGGAAGAAGTGGAAAAGTTTGTGGAAAAAGTAAAGGAGTTTCCACGTCCCCGGACTGTGCGGGAGTTAAAGGGTTTTTTGGGTTTTGATTGAGTTCGGGAGGAAGTTCGTTAGGGATTGTTCGGGTATAGGGAAGCCGTTGACTGAATGGACCGGGAAGAAAAAATTGTACTAAGCTGAGGTGGGATGAGCGAATGGTGGGAGCATTTGAGAGATTGAAAGAGGAGGCTGCTAGGGACGTCACCTTGGCTTTTCCGGACTACAGTGAGGATGCCAGTAAGCTTGAGTTGTATGCTGATGCTAGTAAGTTTAGTATGGGAGGATGCTTGGTGCAGTCATGCAATGAGGTGAATGGGGAGGGACAATTGAGAGTGATTGCGTATGTGAGTAAAGCTTTTAATAAAGCAGAGCTTAAGTATTCGGTGGTTGAGAAGGAGCTTGCGGCAATAAGGTTTTGTGTGAAAGCGTTGAAAGTGTTTTTGTATGGGGTAAAATTTGTCATAAGGACAGATCATCGGCTGTTAGTTTATATGATCAAGAAGGAAAGTGTGAATGCTAGGATTGCGAGGACAATTGAGGATTTGAGTGAGTTTGATTTTAGCTTAGAATATGTGCCCGAATATGGTACCTGAGGGGTTGGTTGTAAAAGAGAGGTTTGAAGGGAATGACAGAATGTGTGAATGTTTGTTTTCAGCATTGAAAAACTTGGAAGGTAAGGGTCTGGTTGAAGAGGTACCCGGTAGTGTGAATGAGTTGCGAGTGAAGTTGATGAGTGATGTGCAGAAGGAAGTGGCATGTGCGGAGGAACAAGGTGGGCAAGGAGAAGTGTTGTATGGATTGTTGTCAGTAGTAGCTGAGTTGTTTGGAATAAAAGTGTTGTTGTATTTTGGATGGGACAGACCGGTTGAATATCGAGGAAGGGTGAGTACTGGTAATGAACGTGGGGTTTTAATGATTCAGTGCGGGGAACGTGGTTGTAATTGGTTGGTTACAAAAAGGGACTGTGAAGGGGATCTGAGTCAGAATTGTGGAAATGGGGAGTTAGCTGAGGATGAATGTGATGAGGAGGATTGTGATGTGGATAACCAGGTGGACGTGGTAGTGAATGTGTGTATGCATGGGACTCGAGGGAAAATGGTGACGTTTGTCCAAGTAAATGATAGTGAGTATTTAGGTTTGGTTGACACAGGGGCACAAGTTTCCTTGGTGAGTGGGTCAGTGGTGAGTGAACTTGAGAGATGTGATTGGGAAGTGAAAAGGCAGTCTACAAGTGTGAGAATACATGGGTTAGGACAAGGAAGTGTTTTAGTATGGGAAGAGGTACGGTTAAAGTTAGGTTGGGAGATCTTGAGGGTAATGCATAACTTTATAGTTATAGGAGAAAATGATATGCCATCTTGTTTTTTAATAGGGATAGATTTTTTGAGGATCCACGATATAGACGTAGATGTAGGAAATGGAATTCTTAGAAAGGGGGGCAGGCAAGTAGCTAGGATTCAAGATGGTAATGTGTTTGTAGCAAACTTGTGGGTATGATTGATATTGCTAGGAGTGAGAATGATCTGTTGGGTGAGGAAGAGATTGAGGAAAGCAAAATACGTGCCTGGAGATAAGTGTGTGCGACAATGTGTTTTGGGAGGAGTGCGTGTGGAAGACTGGCCATGTGAGTTGAAGTATATAGAGGTTGCTAAACGTTTTGTGGTGTGCAAAACATAGTGTACTTTTGCATCAGGAAGGGGTGTATGACAAGGAATGTGGATGTGCCAGTGTTTTATGTTGAGTCAGCTGTGAGTATGTGTTTGTTGGTGCATGATCGGTTGGGCATATGGAAAAAATAAGTTGTGGGAATGCATGAGAGAGAGATTGTATGCTCCTGGTTGAGTAAGATTTGTGTAGATGTGGCTGTCACGTGTGAAGACTGTCAGAGGGGAAAGTATCAGAGTGTGCATGCAAGTCCACCTGTGTTGCGATTGCAGATGAAAGAGCCGTTTGAAATGCTTGTGATTGATTGTCTTTCTTTGCCCAGGACTGCGAGAGGACATGTGGGGATGATTGTGATGGTGGATCACATGAGTAAAATTTGTTTCTTATGTGGTTCCCATCAAAGATAAGAGGAGTGAAACTGTTGCACGAATGGTGGGTCAGTGATGTTGCCCATGTGTGTGTAAGCCGGCAAAAATGTTGAGTGATAATGGACCTGAGTTTGTGGGATGGGAATTTGAAGAAATGTTGAAGGAATGGGGTATTGTGCATGTGTATTCTACTCCGTATATGCCCAGTGCGAATGGGTTGGCTGAAAGGACTGTTAGGACGATGACTGAGATTTTGCGAATGATGAGTAAAGAGCGACAAGGATTGGGATATGTATGTAGGACGTGCAGTTTGGGTATATAACGCCACACTGCAGAAGAGTATAGGTATGTCCTTGTGAAATATGTGTTGAATTTTGAAAGGATTGTCAGACTGCGGTTGGGTCTGTCAGAAGGTGATCGGGATTTGTGGAAGAAAGCGAGTGAAAGGTTTGAGACTTTTTAAGATGGGGATAAGGTGTTGAAAGAGGTGGTTGAGATGGGAAGAATGAATGTGAATAAAGTAAGGGAGAAATTTGAAGGGCCTTTTGAGATTTTGGAAGTGGGACCGAGTGGATTGAGTTATGTTTTGGGGAAATTGCGAGTAGGTGGGGGACTGGATGAGGTAGGGCACACCATAACCAGCTCCGTAAGTGGAGGGAAGTACCCCACTATGTTCGGGAGAATGCGATGAGTGAGTGGTTGAGGGTGAATAAGTATGAGCCGACTGTTGGTGAACAAATTGGTCTGGGAGATCGACAGTTGGTGTTGGTTGAGTATGGAAGAAAACAGAAGAGTGTGGAGAGAGGAAGTGGAAGGGAAAAGCGTGAACGGCATGGTAAAGGGGTTGGTGGTAGGGTGCAAACAGTTGATAAAGCGTGTGCTACGGATGACTTTGGGGGAATGAATGATACTTGTAGTGTATGTGGGTTTGAGTTGACAGGGACAAGTAAGACTTCAGTGAGAAGGAAACTGAATAGTGAGGAGGTGGTTGATAGGATGGATAAGTCTTTGCAGGAGTTTGACAGAAGTATGGATGAACTGAGTGGTTTGGTGGCCGAAATAGGGGAGATGTTGGAACCAGAGTTGGAAGACATCGGTGAAGTGGAGTGAATGGAATTTGGGAGGATGGTAGTGAGGGAGATAATGGGAGTTTGAAAGAAAGTGGTTTGGAAGAAGTGAATGGCGATGTAACTGAAAGAGTGTATGATGGTCCTCAAACAAGATCCAGGGGACCTGCATCTGAGCATCCTTGGGTGTTGCGAAAGGCAATTTAGTGTGGATGTTGTGAGTGTAAGGAGATGTTGTCAAATGTAATGGGGAGGTAAAATGGAGGAGTAATTTTAGTTTATATTTGACAACATCTCCAAAGGTTGTGTGAGAGAGAGAGAGAGAGAGAGAGAGAGATTGGTGAAGAATGAATGGGAGTGGTTAGATGGCGGTCGGAAGCATGTCTGTTGTGGCGCTCTGTAGGTAGTCAATGGAAGTCTGTTACGAGAGTTGTAACAGTGGAGGCGTCTGGTCAAGTCAGTGTTTGGTTTTGGCAGCAGTTTTCCTTTGGTGTTTCGTTGTTTGGGTGTTATTTGATAGATTTTTGGGGTTGTGAAGTTGTTGTGGCGTGTCCTGTCTGGTTGTGTGAGGTTAAGAAGGTTGGTTGTGCATTTTTCGGTGTCTGTTAGTGTGGTTGGGGTCGGGTTGGTTTTGGCGGGTTGTTGTACTGCTTGTAAGTCGTGTGGTTGTCGTGTTTTTTTCAGGCGGTTGGGTGTTCATCTGCATTAAGTTGTTGGGTTTATTGAGTTTTTTTGTGGGGTTGTGGGTCCCGGGTGGTTGATTTGTGTTTGGTTGTCGGCGGTGGTTGTGTGTTGGCTAGCCTATAGCCTATATCCAGTGGATGACAGCACAGCCTAGTCCTAGGTATCAGAAGCCAGCGGTGAGTACCTGTTTGTGTTTTTTGTTCTGTATGTAGGTATTGGGGCAATTGTCCTGCTGTGTGAGTGTTAAGTGGAAAGTGTGATTGAGGGTGGGTTTGATAGCCAGACAGGTTAAGTTTATGTGGGGAGGTTACTTGTTTTTGTGATCCCGCCACAACAGGTGAGGATGTCGGGTTAAGGGCTCCCGCATCGGCTCAAGGTGACTTTTCCAGTCTGGTTGACGCGCCAAGAAGGTCTCTTCTTTCGTCAGCGAAAATAACGTGGACACCGGCGGAGATAGACCACCATCTGAAGGGTCTTTTTCGGACGATTGAAGTATTTAATTTCTTAGACTGGTGTTTGGGGCTGCTTGACACTAAGGCTCGTAGTCAAGACTCAATTAGCTTGGGGGAGCTATCCAGTGTTCTCTCTTGTATGGATAAGGCCGTCAGAGATGGTTCAGAGGAATTGGCTTCACATTTTTGTGCAGGGCTCTTGAAAAAGAAAGCTATCTACTGTAAATTTACTACCAAAGCAGTGTCTCCAACACAGAGGGCAGATTTGCTTTTCGCCCCTCTTTCTGACCATCTCTTTCCCCAGGCTATGATTAAAGATGTAGCTGGAAGTCTACAGGAAAAAGCTACTCAGGACCTCTTAGCACAATCTTCTAGACGTCCTGCGGTTCCTTCGACTTCAACACGAACCCAGTTTTCTAAGAAAATAAAGCCCTTTCGAGGTGGAGCATCCTCTAGACCTTCTCCTAGAGGAAGAGGACTCTTTAGAGGCAAAGCTTAGTCTAAGTCCAGAGGTAAAAAATGTGGAGGGAGTCCTTCAGTCGCTAGTAGGTGCCAGGCTTCATTTATTTGCAAAAGCTTGGAGAAAGATAGAGGCGGACAGCTGGTCGCTCAACGTCATCGAGCGAGGATACAAGATACCTTTCCTGAAGCCTCCTCCATTGTGCACAACACCTATAGATCTATCACCCTCTTACCATGGGGAAAAACAACAGATCTTGCTGCACGATCTGATCGAACAAATGCTCGAGAAGAAAGCAATAGAACAAGTCGAGGATCTTCAGTCCCCGGGTTTCTACAACAGGTTATTCCTGGTACCGAAACAGTCGGGAGGCTGGTGGCCAGTTTTAGATGTGAGCAGTCTAAACCTTTTTATAGAGAGACAGACGTTCAAGATGGAGACACCTCAGTCAGTGCTTGGGGCCTTAAGACAAAACGATTGGATGGTATCATTGGACCTGCAAGACGCATATTTCCACGTCCCGATACATCGCCACTCGAAGAAATACCTGCGTTTTGTCATGAAGGGAAGAGTTTTCCAATTCAGAGCTCTTTGCTTTGGTCTGAGTACGGCACCAATGATTTTCTTAATTCTAATGAAGAATGTGGCGAGGTGGCTTCATCTTGCAAACATAAGGATCTCTCTATATCTAGACGACTGGCTCATTCAAGCATCGTCAAAAGCAAGGTGTCTGAAGGACCTTCAATCAACCTGGGACTTCTAGTGAATTTCGAAAAGTCGCAGCTGATCCCCACACAGTCCATTGTGTATCTGGGGATTCAGATGGATTCAGTGGCTTTTCGAGCGTTTCCGTCCCAGGGACGTCAACAGCAAGGATTAGAAAAAATATCAGTCTTCTTAAGGAAAGAATCATGCTCGTGAGGGAATGGATGAGTCTGCTGGGCCCATTTCCTCGCATGGAGAGGTTTTTTTTCCTTGGGGAGACTACATCTCAGACCTCTCCAGTTTTTCCTGAAGGAGAATTGGAAGGACAAAGAAAATTTGGAGACAATTTTGAGGATCCCGAAGGGGGTGAAGGATCACCTAAAGTGGTGGCTCGATCCTGTGAAACTTTCGGAAGGAACATCCCTCAAACTTCAGAGCCCCGACCTAGTGTTGTTCTCCGACGCGTCCACCACCGGGTGGGGAGCTACATTAGGGAGGGAGGAAGTGTCAGGCACCTGGAGAGGGGAACAGGTGTTCTGGCACATGAATCTCAAAGAACTGGCGCCCATATACTTGGCACTTCAGTTTTTCAAAGAAAAAGTCTCAAACAAGATAGTTCAGATAAATTCAGACAATACCACAGCTCTGGCATACATCAAAAAGCAAGGAGGGACTCACTCGCGATCATTGTTCAACCTAGCGAGAGAGATCTTGTTATGGGCGAAAACTCAGAATGTAACGATTCTAACGAGGTTCGTTGCAGGCGTGGAGAACATCCGGGCGGATCTCCTCAGTCGGCAAGGTCAACTGCTGCCGACCGAGTGGACTCTACATCAGGATGTGTGTCGAGAGCTGTGGAAGTTATGGGGACGTCCTTTAGTGGACGTCTTTGCAACAGCGAGAACAAAGAGGCTTCCGTTGTACTGCTCCTCCGTGCTCGACCCGGGAGCAATAGCAATAGATGCACTTCTTTGGGACTGGACAGGGATGGATCTTTACGCCTTTCCCCCGTTCAAGATTCTGGGAGAAGTAATGAAGAAATTTGCAATGTCAGAAGGGACGAGATTGACGTTAATCGCTCCTTAGTGGCCAGCAAAGGAGTGGTTCACAGAGGTCATGTCCGTTGTAGTAGACTTCCCGAGGACATTGCCCATGAGGACAGATCTACTCAAACAGCCCCACTTCGAGAGATACCACGGAAACCTCCCCGCTCTGAGTCTGACTGCATTCAGACTATCAAAAAGTTGGTCAGAGCGAGGGGTTTTTCAAGACCGGTTGCAAAAGCAATCGCCAATGCGAGAAGAGCTTCCACACTTGAAGTCTATCAATCGAAGTGGGCTACGTTTAGGAGTTGGTGCAGAAGAACGCGCATTTCCTCTACCACGACCTCTGTGAGCCAAATAGCGGACTTTTTGCTCTACTTGAGAAACGACCTAAAGCTTGCAGTCTCAACAATCAAAGGCTACAGAAGTGTGTTATCTGTAGTCTTTAGACATAGAGGGATTGATTTGGCAAATAATAAAGATATCCACGATCTTTTAAGGTCTTTCGAGACTATAAAGATTCCTCAACCTAAGTTACCATCATGGAATTTGGATGTAGTACTTAAATTTCTAATGTCAAGTCGGTTTGAACCCCTTCAGAATGCATCATTAAGGGATCTTACTAAGAAAACTATTTTCCTAACGACTCTGGCGACGGCAAAGAGGGTTAGTGAAATTCAAGCCTTTAGCAAGCATATTGGTTTTAGGGGACACAATGCTGTTTGCTCATTAAGTTCTACGTTTCTAGCGAAAAATGAAAATCCGTCTAACCATTGGCCCATAAGTTTTGAGATTAAGGGTATGGCGGAAGTCATTGGGCAAGAACCAGAGAGAGTCCTGTGCCCTGTCAGGGCTCTCAAGATTTATTTGCGAAGAACGAAGGAATGTCGAGGTCCTTCTAACAACTTATGGTGTTCGGTCAAGGGACCAGATTTACCGATCGAAGAATGCTCTGGCATTCTTCTTGAGGGACACCATTAGACAGGCGCATTCATCTTGCGGAAGAACAGTGATGTTAAGCTGTTGAAAGTGAATGCCCATGAAGTGAGGGCTATATCTACCTCGGTAGCTTTCCAAAAAAGACATGGCACTCAATGACATTCTGATGCCACCTTTGGCGCAGCAACTCGGTGTTCGCTTCACACTACCTGCGGGGATGTGAAGACGACATACGAGGATTGCTATGCGCTTGGACCATACGTCGCAGCAGACACTTTTGTTGGGGCTGAAGTAGCAATCATCCCAACCCTGTAGGAAATGGGTAGATGAGTTTTTATGGATTGATTTATGGTTGTAAGGTCGTCCGCCTGAGCCGGACTTCCTTTCCTTTAGCCTAAGTGATGTGGGAATGAAAATTGTTAGGCTGGTCAGGTGGTGAATTTTTACTTCGTTGCCCTCATAGTATGGTCAAAATGGTCTAGTCACATTGTGGTCACGCTCCCGTTGACAGATCATCTAGAACTCACCAGCTATATAGGTCACTACCTTGCTGGAGACTCTAGTAAAGCAGTAGCAGTCTTGGTTGACAGTAATCACGAAGTCAGCTATGCTAACAGGTAAGGAACCAAGATGTTATTCATCTGCATGTAATATGTTTCCAAAATCCTTTTCTGTCTCTCCCTACCTCCAAAGGTGGGATTCAGCTATATATATATATCTGCTGGGTAAGTTTAATGAACAAAATGATATTGTTAAGATACAATAAAGTTTGTTCATACTTACCTGGCAGATATATATAATCAAAGTACCCACCCACCTCCCCTCAGGAGACAGTGGGAATAGAAAATCTGGATAGAAAATGGGAATGGTTCCTGACACCTGCCTCCCAGCGGCGGGAATGGGTACTAACCACCTGGCCGACCACTGCGTGTGCCGGGAGTTTTGAAATTCTGTCGGACTTCGGAGAAATACAGCTATATATATATCTGCCAGGTAAGTATGAACAAACTTTATTGTATCTTAACAATATCATTTTCTTTAGTATAAGCTCTGCCGAAATTATGATATATTCTGAATAATCTGATTAATTTTACTTAGCATTTAAAATATTTGATAGATAGATTTAATATAGATTTAACTGTCCCTTCAAATTAGTTAAGAAATTATTTAATTGATTTAGGGAGTAATAAGAACCATTGACCTGACATAAGCTTTTTCGGGGGATAGCGAGAGGTCGAGCGCTGGTTTTTGGGGCCTTGTTCAAACAGACAGCAACGGAAGACGGGCGACAACTTTTTTTGTCAACTTCGTCTTGAGTTTAATTTAGGAAGTTAGGGTTTTAGAAATTAATAACCCTCAAGATAATTGGTTTGTATGATCTCCTTTCCTGTTTGTACCTATCCTAACCCATATCCTATCCGAATCCTTATCTGCAACCAAAACTTAAGACGGCCATTCACACTGATCTGTTGGCGGAAAATTTGGTAAGTAAAATAACATTTCTTGTCAACGTACCAATTTATTTCCACGAATGTAATTAGAGGTCGCTGGGTTTGCTGATTAAATATATAGGATTTGTTTTTTAGTTTAGGAGTGAATTAAAAGGTGTGCGTCCAAACTGGGTTAGCTTAAAGTTAGGTCAATATACCAATTTTCCACAAAGGCTAAGCCACCATATTATTGGACGGCTGATTTGAGCCAACGGTCATTTGTTAGCAAGCGGTTTCGTCTTTTAACGTTTAACTTACTTATTTAACTTAACTTACTTATTTAAGACGTAATACACTGTTTTCTTTACCTTAACTAAATTTTGAGCCCTATTACGTAGTTCGGGTGTTGTAATATTGGAGTTTGTGAGAATTAATTAGGCATAGGCTCAGATTGAACAATTTTACAGGGGTTTATATAATTACATGGGTGTAGTAAAAAATTTAGTCAAAATTAGGTCTGTCCGTTTATTTAGCATTAGTTTACCTTAATTTTACTTTAACCGGGTCGAAACTTAATTGAATTCTGGGACCAAACTGAACTGCCCTGGGAATTTTATGGCCTTGGTTTAATTTATTCATAATCCTTATTAGATTAATTGCATTTACCTTAATTACTCTTACCTGAATTTAGCTAGCCTACTTAAACTTACAAAGCAATTATTAATCCTTTGGATTTTCTGGCACAAGTCTGAAAACACGTTAGGCGCACGGAAGAATTGTGTGCTTAACAGACTGTTTTATACCATTTACTATATTACTAGAGAACATTCAGTGGAAGGAATTATCCTCGTAATTTTATAGAGTATATTCCTTCAATCTTCCCACTGAGTGAAACAAATTTCCCACAAAGGAAGATTGGCATCCTCAGCGGGAGTTTTAAGTTCTGTGTTGTTGTCCAGGGATTTTTTTTGCTTCGTTACCTTTTAAACTCATAAAATGTCTGCGACACAATTAGCATATTCCCTCCAATTTTATGAGGAAACCTGCAAGGATCTATGCACAAGCGCTGCTGACCTAATTCAAAGGGCAAGTGTTGTTGAGTCCTCGACCTTGGAGGCATATCGTCTTAGGCTAGAGTCTCAAATAAAGAAGTACGTATGAAGAACTCAACTTTAAGTACTTAGTTCAACTTGGAGAAGAAGGGTTCTCTGAGCAAGACCCTGACAGAGCACAGCTCACTGCAAAGCGGCGTCATGCCAACCAAATCATCATGCAAAGCACCAAAGTTTTGGAGAAACTTAAAATCATTTGCATGGAAGCCAAACTCCAGAGTATTGCAACAGAGTTTAGGCCATTGCATAAAGTTAAGTTGCTGTCTTTATCACTACCAGAATTTGAAGGGATAAATGGAGAATGGGCCCCCTGGGATGTTTTTGAGTCTAATGTTCACTCTCGTCCAGACTTGAGAGCTGTTGACAAATTTAATTACCTGAAGAGATGTTTGAAGGGTGAAGCTCTAGCTCTGATTAAAAATATCCTTGTCATGAATGAAAACTATTTAGACGCCATTGACATGTTGAAGAAAACTTATGCTGATCCAGAGAAAATAACCTCATCTCTAATTTGTCAAGTAGCAGGCCTGCCTAAGCCTTCCGCAGATCTGGATTCACTATGTGGCTTCCGGGCTAAACTTGAACAATATGTTAGAGGAATAGAAAGAAACAAACCTAATTCGGATCACTGCACCTGGATACTTGGTCCCCAAAAACTACCTGGCAGGGTGAAAGAACAAATCCAAAACAAGTGTGGACGGGACTACCCCTCACTCCTAGATATCAGAGAGGGGCTAGGAAAGATAATCCTGACCTTGTCTTCTTTGGATTTTGAACCCAGGGATAAGAACAAGGATTACTCCCATAGAAAACCCAAGCCTAACCAAAGTTCCAATAGACCAGGTAATCAGAACAAAACCCAGGTTAGTTCTTACACCCCCAAGAAACACGATGTCACGAATCTGAGTATTAATAAACATTACCTTAATATAATTTATCTAGCCCTAAATCCCCAAAAACCGCACCAAAATTTACCACATTGGCAACCCTGTTACCTCCTATTCTGTCCGCCAGTTGGCAACACTGTCGTTGACAGATACGAAAACCTTCCCTCAAATCAGTTGTTAACGAGCGCCCGTGTTGTTTACATCACGGCCGCTCTTTATAAATTTCCTTAAACATTTTTGTGCCTTTAAAGCTTTCATTATTTGTTAAATGAAACTTTATATGAATTACCACTCACGCATTACATCACGAAATAGTGAATTAACTTTGATTTCTGTCGTGGTTCTTATCTTAAATTACGAACTTTTGCGCGACCCGGAACTACTGACCTGTCCAATTCTACAATGGATTACCAAGAAATTACGATGCTTCCTTCTGCCAGCAACATCAGGAACTGCCCGGTTTGTGGGACAAGGATGAGTAGCAGGGAGTATGAACCCCATGACATTTGTAGTTCTTGTCGTGGACAGGTTTGTGACTTGACTTCTCGTTGTGACGTATGTAAGCCCTGGTCTGACGAGGATATGACTGCTTATATGAAACGCCAAACAATCTTGCAGCGTAAAAGATCGGTTAAGGAGAAAAAGAAATCGATTGCTAAAACTGTATCTAACGAATTCTTTGACTTGGGCGCTCATGATTCTGGCTCTCTTCGGTTTCGGTATCGTACGACTCCGATTCCGAATTAATTGATGCTTTGCCCCCTGTACAACCCGGTAATTAGTGAAGTTAGTTCTGATCTAGATTCGAAGATTTTGGCAATGGAAACTACCTGGAAACAGAATTTTAAGAAATTACAGCTTAGTCTAGATAGAGATATTTTCTGCTAAGTTTAACAATCTGTCAGAGAATTTTCAAGAAGCCTTTACTAGAATGTCTAACACACTTTTAGATTCATTTTCAGCTCCTCGTCAGGTACCTGTCGACAGCACCATGGGTAACGTGCGACAGATACCCCGGCTTGTGAACCCCGTCGTGGCGAAGGCCTAGGGGGGATCCGGTCCGGGCAGGTGCCTAACGAATCTTTACCCAACGTGTCCCCTGTTAGTCCCGTAACAGTGCCAAAGGGCGCTTATTTAGGAGAAGGGGGGAGGATATTAGTGTCGACCTAAGATAGCTAGTCGTCAGGATTTTACTTCAGAGGAAGTTTCTAAGTTAGGATCTGACGATGATGATGATGATGACGCGGATTCGTGTGATATTGATGTTTTTTCCTCGAATGGATGTCATGATGTAGAATTCAAGAAACTTTTTTATTTAATTTTGAGTTTTCTTCCTCAGGCGAGGCCTAAAGAGCAGAAGCAGCCTCCGCCTCGTTGTATTACGAAGGGATTTTTCTTGACGGTCCTTCCCGGTCACGGGAATTTTTACGTTTTCCCTTTGCCCACCCAGGTTCGCGAGAGTGAGGACGGACGTTGCCGCTAACTTTCGACAGGTGATCGGGGAAGGGAAG